>NC_061120.1:214348398-214354741 GCF_002878395.1 Capsicum annuum | reverse complement strand
ATTTATGTTTGTTGGCTTGACAAGGGAATTGAACATAATAATATAAAATTTTTATGATGGTGTAACTTTAAATTCATCTAAACATAACAAAAATTACATAATGTACCATTAGCCTACCTAAATAACACTAGAAAAAATTAGCCTACCTAAATTACACTAGAAAAAATTAACCTACCTAAATTTGGTCTTTTGAAACTATGACCAACAAAAATTTTGATTAATTTTGTCTCCCAACGTGATCATGATGACTACCCGTGCCACAATAAGTTGGTACGTGTGGCCTAGTTGATCTTCGACGATCATATTCTGTCGTAACCTACAAAAAATATTTTTAAAGGTAAGATTATTTAAGACTACAAATAAAATGAAGTATGTAAATTAAGAAATGACATCATACATGTAGTTGAGAAGTTTCTGCATTGGACATTGTTGCCTGTAATAACATGAAATATAATTAAATAAATAATAATTAATTAATTGATCATAAATTATTAAATATATTATACGAATTACCGACTCACATCAGAAAAGCTTAACGCCTCATTAAATGGAGAGTTATTCATGAAAAATTCACGCATTCCGGGTTGGGGAGCATGATGAAATTCACTTAATTGTGCAAAATCATATTGCACAACGGGTGGCGTTACAAAACCAACTGTTTCTTCGCGTGAAAAATCAAGCCGTTGAGGGTTCACCAAATTCAAACGTGGGATAATACGCGTCGGTAGTAGCAGCTAAAGACAAGCCAAAATTATCATGTAGTTCTTCTCTACGATCTGCCATACTACTACGACCACCTCTTCTACCCTGACGCGTACTATATCTAGATTCAGATTGACGTCCCTGACGGTGAACTTGCACTGGTGGTGATTCTGCTGATTGAGTCGGTGGTGCATAATTAGGAGCAAAGCTCAATCGTGTTTCTATATAGACAAAATTCATTGATTTCGAAGAAATACAGGCAACTTCTGATGTAAATCCATACATCTCACTAGTTGCTCTTGAATCACGTAAAATCAATTGAGCCATCCGATAAATGGTTTCATGTCCCATAGCCTAAAAATACAAAATAAAAATGATCATTGACATGTATTAAAAAGACCACTGACGTGTATTAAGGTTTTTTGAATATACGTACCAAGGCCTCATGTCTGCGTACCATGTGTTGGTATCCTCTTTGAACAACATGCTCTGAATTTCCAATTAACATGCGAGCATGATTACAATACCAATGAATATACTCTAATTGATTGTTTATATGATGGGGCTCAAAAATATGTTCCCGACGTGTATCCCACATATTTTTTATTTCTTTATACATATTTAAAACTTCTTGTGTTATTCTATTTCGGTTATCACGCTTAAAATGTTATTCGTGAAAATGAGTACACGGTCCAGGTACATGCTGGAGATAACCAAATTGTCTAACAATCCGATCAACCATATGCCACTCACGAACTATTCCACAAATAAGTGGTACTCTAGCCATCCAAATAGGTTCTCCCCTTTGACACCACACGGGCAATTCATTGCGTATTTCTTCTGAATAGGGCTCCCAAATAAACTATAAAATAAATAGATCGTTATAAAACACAGTAATTATATTACTCTTTTCAAATAGATATAATATTATACTTAAAATTATACATAAGAAAATCTATTAGTAACAAATATGGTACTTTTCAATTCTTACATTATAATTTTTTTTTTATCAGCATGACAAATCATGAGTATTAAAACTTCAATTACCTGCTCAATAGTTAGGTATCCTGAACATCTCTAATTATGACAAGTATGTTTCTCGCCTCATTATCATGAACTATACCTCGTCTCCACTTTCGCGCAGGTGGAGCCGAGGCCTCATGATGGTTTGCCCACCGAGGGTGCAGTGCTGGCTGAAGTAGAATAATACGCTCTCATGCTCATACCTATAAAAATATAAAATCAACTAATTTTAATAACACAATAAAATTAAGTAGTACAAATTTTAAAACACAAATATTAAGTATCACGTACCTGAACTAAGGCAAGAAATCCACATACATCGCTAGATGAAGACATGGGTGCACGACATAAAGAATAGTATAAAAATGACAATGCGGCTGCGCCCCAAGCCTTTGTCGACACTGCATTTAAGTCTTGCAAGTAGATTAAATAGTCCAAAGATATTTTAGAATTGGACTTGTCAGGAAATAATGTACCTCCACACAATCATAATAGGTACAACCTAACTCTTTGTTGCACCTCAATTTCGGGAGTATCATCAGTGATATCATCTAACTCTTTTACATATGCAGCTAATTTAGATACAAGTATTCTTCTAATTCCACAAAAGCAATCTAGTGGAGGTTCCCATCCTGTTAAGTCACGCATCATTTGTCGTCTAGCTACAATTCCTAAATCGGTAGAACCTTCTAGAAGTATAGGATTCCCATCTACAACCATTCCAAACATAATTTCAATATCCTGTAATGTAATAGTGGCCTCACCAATTCGCAAGTGAAATGTGTGAGTTTCGGGGCGCCACCTCTCAATCAATGCACTTATAAGTCCAACATCATATAGAATGTTTCCTACTTCTACAATTCCTCTAAATCCACAAAAACTTAAATATTGAAGGATTCGACAATGCAATGGACGCTCCTGTATGTGCAACCAAAATTCAGTATCGGCACGACGTGTATTTAAACACATATCTTGTCCCTCGATGTCCCAATTTTTTTTAGATCGATGTTTTGCTTGTAATTTTAATAATGGATTCATATCTACATAAAAAAAATCAATCTGTTATGATCAAAAGTAAATTAATAAAGATTATTTAAAGAATATAAAATTTAAGTTTAAGAACTCGATGTAATATTTTTATACTTCACAATAAAAATAACGTAAAAACTATATATTAACATACCTTATAATTGATGCCTTAACTTGTATTTTGATTAAATATTTGTAAACTTTTTTCAATTTAAAAAATTTTCTTATGAACATATGAATTACTTCCAACCGAATATATAGACGGAATTTAGATGCAAACAGATATTTATTCACGTGCAAACAGTACTTTTTAAAAAAAAAATGCAGCACAAACATTTCGAAGGCTTCATGGATTACATCAATAGTGGAGGAATCTTTTTACTTTTCAAAGGCTGCACGAATATAATCAAGGATGCACACACTTTTTGATTCAAGGATGCACACTTTTTTAATTCACATGGGAACAGTAATCCTGGCAGCAAGTCACCTCACTGTCAGTGACATGTAAGTCGTTGTTGACCCAGCGATTTATTAATTGCTATGGGCCCGGCGACTTATAAGTCGCTGGATCCGTAACTATTTGTCCTTTTTGGTATTTTTTTAAATTAATTGTCCGTTTTGGTATTTTTAATAAAAAAAATAGCCCTTTTGGCTCCGGACTCTTGTAATGAGTCTTAGTTCTAGTCTCAGTGAAATATAAACTGAGGAACGCCATAAAACTAAAGAACATAACAAAAGGAGCAAAGGCAAAAATATAGTCCTCCCAAATAGTGTCTATAATTCAATAAATATTTTGTAAAAATCATTTTGCATAAAGTTAGGAACGAACTAATAGAAGGTAACAGGGTCGGAGCCAAAAGTTTTATATAAGAGGATTCAAGAAAATAGTAAAATGTCCCAGTTAAGATTTAAACTTTGTGATTTGAAACAACTTATAAACCTCTTTTGCGGCTTCAGTGTAATCTTCCTTTATTTCAATTCTCGTCTTGTCCCAGTAAATGTTGCAATTGAATTAGCTCTTGAAGCAATAGTTCTTGGTGTAAGTGTAGCCGCAGTTGAATAAATATCTGTCGTGTTTGAATCACAAGGAAGAAAGATGATAGCATAGAGTAGAGTAGATTTGGCAGCATGCCACAAGGTTATCCGAGTTCACAGGTGTTCTTGCTATCCCTATCTTCGTTGAGATGGAGTTGGCTCTAAGGATTCAACAGTTCATATTTAATTGAAAATTTTCATTGTATGCTCATTTGCACAATATAAATTTTCTATCAAAAGGGATGTCTAGCTCCATCAAGACATAATACGAATTCAATACATAACCCTTCTTCCTAACCTTCCTCTATAGTGGACTATATTTTCAAGCACAGACTATGAAGGATCAGGCAAGACGGTTGATGTGATTGCCTTGCAATTACAACTGAACAAACTTTCATCACTGAGAAGACCACACAAGCAGATAGATACTGAAAACAAACCTGAAGAAGTTTCTATCACCACACCATGTGAGACCTGTATTACGCAATCACATATTCTGAGCTAAGGTGCACATTCTAAGGTAGTCTTCGAGCTAGCATCCACAATTGTCTAGCGATGAATGAAATAGGTGAAAATCATGTGAGACGGGGGTTTGTGCTTTCTTTCCGTTTGTCAAAGTCTTGGTGGACACAATTATTCAGTACGAGAGAGGTGGCAGGTGTCCAATGATTCAGTGAAATAGTTGAGGTGCATGAATAGCACCGTCATCTCTCACACACACGTGGGGGGTGGGGGGATGTTGCTGACACAGCAAAGGAACAGTGATTATAACAGTGAAAGATAAGAATTGACGCCAAAATTTGTCTAAACTTTTGTTTCCTCTTGGGAAAAATACAAGTTCAATGATGAATAAAATGCCAATAAAATCCCTCTTGTTAAGTAAACAAACATTAAATTTCACTCTTGCAGCTTCATCTGTTTGAGCAGAAGATTGGTAAAAGTCTACAGCCTGGGAACTAACAATTGAAGATTCCATCACTGGCCTTTCATCAAAAAGAAAATCTGAAAGTGCCTGCTTTTGAATCAGTGACCGAATCCCAGAAGGAAGGTTTATTCTGCTGGCCCTTTTTCTTAGCTTTTAGAGTCAACTCATCAATAGTACCAGGAAGATATGCTTCAACGGCATTCTTGAATTTTTCATGCAAATTGACTCACTTGTTCCGGAAACAAGAGTGCAAGTATTTGGCCTTCCTAGAAACTCCAAAACATTCGGTAAATTCTTCCTGCAAGACGAAATGACAGTTGAAAGATACTCCATAAAATAGATATTGGCCCGAGCAAGGATCCATGAAGAGAGCTGTCCAGAAAATATCAGTGGTGATCCTAAATGGACACACAAGTGTAGGGAGAGAGTTGCCCTGAAAAATTCTCATGCCAAGTTCAAACCAAGTGCATTCAAAAAATACCTACTTTTACATGTCTAGGAAAGACTTTTCCTTTCTCATAGATGTAGTTGTAGGTATCAAGAAGATGCAAATGAAAGTAATAGCTATAAAAGAGATCGTATTACATGTCTAGGGAAGACGCCGTCTTATCCATAGCACAACAAAAACTGCATAATTAACGCTGCAAAACCGATGATACAACTTCCTCTACCAGACAGGCATCAACATCAGAACTCCTTGACTATGAATTCAAGCAAAATTCAGTTAAGCATGATTATGCATATTTTCTGTTTTTGTCTAGCTGAAAATTAAACCTAGACGTCATGATGCTCAACCAACTTTATTGACCACTAGGCCAAGTACATCCTCTCACAACTCCCTATTAACTCCATCTCCGCCAAAGAAGGTTCAGGCATATGCTTCGACTTGGCCCCTATGATCCGCTAATTCATCTCTTTTTCTGGTATTCCAAAAGGAGGTGGATAGGGTCAGCAAAAGAAGTGGCGAGGGCAGAAGACAGGGTTTTCAATTAAAGATTCCCGCAACGCAAATAGACAGGAAAAAGGCCAGAAAAGTCCAATTCGCTTTGACTCTTCCCTACGAGCTTTGACTCTTCAATACAAGCTTTAGTAGTTTAAACCTGATCTCTAAAAACAAGAGAGGACACCAGAAATAAAATAAGTACAGTGAGAAATTTCCACAGATTACTAGACTAAGACAACATACTGCTCAAACATTAAACTAGTATTCGTGGGGTGCGCCAGGCCAAAGCATAGTGCAACACTTGGGCGACGCTTGAAGGCCCAGGCAGCAAGCTACCTTGATGAGTCTTCCCCCTCAAAAAATAGAGTTAATATCGTGTGGACCAATGGCCCACATATCAGATATTAAACTGATAAGAACAGATACTACACTTGATCTTAGCCAAAAGGCCGAGAAAGGTATGCTTATGCTTGGCAATGGGCCTTCGTTTTTATATCAACTCTCTATTGTCTACTTCAAATTTTCCTTTGATGTGGGACTCGTAAACATAACAAAAGAAGCAAAGGCAAAAATATAGTCCTACCAAATAGTCTTTAATTCAATAAATATTTTGTACAGCAATTCATTTTTCTATATTTATTTTGCTTTTTGATACTCTAGAAAAGGTTAAAGTCTATTGATTTTGC
>NC_061120.1:214339392-214345398 GCF_002878395.1 Capsicum annuum | reverse complement strand
AGTGGATCTGCAACTTGATCAGTGGAGTGGATGTGTGATACTTGGACTAGGCCATTGCGAACTTGATTGCGAACAAAGTGAAGATCGACCTTGAGGTGCTTTATTTTTGTATGATGTACCGGGTTTTCCGCAATGTAAGTGACCCTAAGGTTATCACAAAGTAATGTAGGTGCAATAGAGAGTAGCACATGAATAACCCTGAGCAAGTGAGTGATCCAGTTTGTTTCAGAAAAGGCAGAGGCAATTGCCCTATACTCAGCCTCACTGCCTCACTGGAGGAATGGGAAACAGTGGGTTGCTTGCTAGAACACCAGGAAATAGGAGTCCTTCCTAGAAAAATAATGTAGCCAGAGATTGAGCGACAATTATAAATATCACCAGCCCAATCAATGTCAGCATAGGCATAAAGATCAGTGGACTGGTGTGGAGAAATATGAATAACATTTTGAGAGTTTTCTGTGAGGTACCGAAGGATGCGTTTAATAGCCTTCCAATGAACCACTGAGGGAGAGTTGTTAAACTGAGTAAGCTTGTTTACCGAATATGTGATATCCAGTCTAGTAAAAGAAAGGTACTAAAGTTTACCAAGTACACTCCTATACTCTTTACCATCAGTTTTAGGGGTCCGTCATCTACCTGTAGTGCCTCAAATGTACTCATTGGGGACTGAACGCCTTTGCAGTCTTGGAGCTGAGTGTCATGCAACACCTCCTGAATATACTTAGATTGACTAAGAAACAGACCGTTGGCATCCCTATGTACCTCAATGCCCAAGAAATAGTGCAGTAATCCAAGATACTTAAGAGAATCTTTTGGAAAGAGAAGTAATGACTTCTTGAAGAAGTGTTTCATTACGGCCCGTGAGTATGATGTCGTCCACATAAATTAGTATATAAATAGTTACACCTAAGTTATGCAGAACAAACAAAGAATTATCAGATTCAGATATACGAAATCCCATTCTGATTAGAGAATCAGTGAGTGCATCATACCAGGCTTTAGGAGTTTGTCGCAGTCTGTAGATAGCCTTTTTGAGATGACAGACATAGTCAGGATGTGCTGAACTTTCATACCCGGGTGGTTGGGTCATATAGACATCTTTACGAAGCTTCCCTTAAAGAAAAGCATTATTGATATCTATTTGATGTAAGGGCCAACTATTTTGTACAGCAACGGTGAGGACAGTCCAAATTGTGGTTGGTTTAACCACTGGACTATATGTTTTATAAAAATCAACCCCAAGCATTTGTGTTAGCCCTTTTGCAACCAAACAAGCTTTGCACCTATCAATGGATCCATCAGGCTTGGTTTTAATTCAAAACAACCATTTACAAGGAACAATATTTCCGGTGTAAGGAAGAATTACAATAAGTAAACTTATATTTTGAAGAATATGAATGACGGGAACTATTTAAAATGGAAAGCAAAACTCGAGTGTGGTCTTCGATGCCATAGATGTAAGGAAGGTTCAGCAAAGGCAATGTTGATGTTTGGTCGAGTCAGGGATGGCCATTCATAGAGACCTGCTTTATTCGGGCCGCGCAGAAAAGGTGCTCCCATAGTCAGATCTTTCACAAGAAAAGTAGAAGGAAAAAATTCTATGAAGGTTAGATTTTCTTTGTAAAATAGATGAACTGAAATGATTTTGCGTTTGATAGCTGGAGCGCACAAAATACTAGAGTTTGAAGGCAGTATTTGATGCAGTTAAGTGAGTATTACCAGTTTGAGTAATCGAAATCACATTACCACTGCCCATTATCACTGCGTCCAGACCTTTGAATTCTTGAACATTGTGGAGTGAGTTGGTATCCAAGATGATGTGGTGAGATGCACCCAAATCAAGAATCCAGGAGTTACTCAATGTTGTGTGCACAACAAAATTTGCTTTTGCTTCAAGGTGGTTATGCGACCGAGAGAGGCAAACATTTATTGTATGCCCAAATTTGTCATAAAGTTGACAACGTACTCATGATGATTGGTGTGGGTAGTTACGCCAATGAGAATTATCCATTGGATTGCACCACTGGGAATTATCCATTGGATACTGAGAATGAGTGCTTTGATTAGGATGCCTGTATTGTGGACGTCATTTATTGTTGTTGGATGGGCGTCTATTGTTGTGTGGGGCTGATGAAGCTGATGGAGGATTTGGCACTCGTTGAGGAACAGCTGTTGTGATCTGGGCTGAAGTTTTCTTAAGGTCCTCATGTTTGAGGAAAAGTTCATGATCAAGAAGCTTGTCAAAAAGTTCTTTATCACTAATAGGAGGGTCCCTTGCCCGTATAGCTGTAGAGATCTCACGGAATTCTGACTCGAGTCCAATATGAGTTCATCAGAAAGAGAGAGAATCTCCCGCATATATTCAGAAATAGATTTGTTGTCCTTACTGAGTCGTTTGAGATGGTGACAAAAGCTGAAGATGCGGGTTTGTGATTTGTTTGAAAATAAAGTGTGAAGTTGATCCCATACAGCTTTGGAGTTAATAGCAGAAGCTACCATGGATGCAATTGTGGCATCTACAGAGGCCATGAGAGCATTTTGAATCAATTTATCCTGGCGAAACCAATCCTTGTACGCAGGGTTGGCTGTCTCAAGGCCCTTAGTTATGATTGTTTCAGCAGGGGACAATATGGTGCCATCAAGATGACCATAAAGGTCATTCCATGCAGTAACATGGCAATGTGGGCTTTCCAGATGGTGAAATTAGTGTTACCAGTTAGTTTAATGGGTAGATGGGATGATGGATTGAATTGAATCAAGTGTTTGAGGATAGGGTCCGTGTCAACATTAACGACGGGGAAGAAGTGGCCATCACTCTAAAGAGAAGAAGAAGAAAAAATGGATCTTGGACTCTGTTGAGAGTATTTTGGAATTGATACCATATAAATGTAGAGAATGAAGATGAAGTTGTTTGATTTCATTAATATGTATGTGTATATATACAAGAGAACACAAACTAAATAAGGAAAGAATCAACTAATAAAGAATTGTGATCTTCTCCTAAATGGAAACTAAATGACTATGAGATACTAATTCAATCATGAGATATCTTAACATGTGGTACATGCTCTATTAGTTTCAAGTCACAAACTCAAATTTTAACCGTGAAATTTTAGTATTTTCATGAATCCTCTTATATAAATTTTTGGCTCCAACACTGATTATTCCTATTGTTTTGTTACAAACTGTATTCAAAATGAACCACTTTACAAAATATTTATTGAATTAAAGACTATTTGGGAGGACTATATTTTTGCCTTTGCTCCTTTTGTTATGTTCACCAATTCCACATCAGAGGAAGATTGGAAGTAGACAATAGAAAGTTTCTCCTTTTCTCAACCTTTTGGCTAAAGATCAAGTGTAGTATCTGTTCTTATCAGTTTAATATATGATATGTGGACCATTGGTCCGCACTATATTAACTCTATTTTTTGAGGGGAAGGTCCATTAAGGTAGCTTGCTATGTAATGACCCTTCAGGTCATTTTTCATATTTATGTTTATCTTCACCGTTTGAGATTCTCCATAGCTACCCCAAGTCATTTATGACTTGCCGGGACTGACGGTTCGGTTACCGGGCAGTTCGTTTGGATTTTAGAAGTAATTCCCTGTTTAGAAGTCTTCACTGGTTCCAAATGGCCACAACTTCAGCGAAACGATCTCGGATACAAATTCTAAATATGCCAGCAGATCCAAAATATCAATGTAAGTTTGGGTAGACCTTTGGTTTGGGTTACAATGCACCCAAGCTCATTTCGAGCTATTGAGCGGAATTTATGAAAAATGAAACTATAGGTATGGACCCCACTTTTTGCCAAAACGATCTCGAATGAAAGTTTTGATGATTCCAATGAATTTAAAATGTGGTTTACACTTAAATTTCATTATTGAATCATATATTTTGGTTTTCGAATGAGTTTCGAGGGTCAAAAATAAGTTTTTGACTTTGCTGGTGGCCCAGACAGCGACTGCGGATCTCCAAAGCTGGTAGGGGTATTTAAGCAACCTATAGGCCGCGTTTTTCACCATTTTTCACTTATTTTTGAGAGCCTAAAATCCTATATAGGTATGATAACTCAAAATTGAGTCTTGTGGGTGTCTAGGGAGCTTGGTAAACATCTTTTATCATGATTATCATCCGGATTAAGGTAAGATTTTATCACTTTATTGGTGAATTTCTTAGTTCTTGACCCAAAACTCCAATTTAGCTTAGGGATTGATTAAGCCCTAAATTTGGTTTGCTTTCACCAATTCATTGAGCGTTATGATTCCTTGGTGATGTATGAGCATTGGGTTGACCTCAAAAATGCGATTTCCGTACGTGGGACCCACTTGGGGTTTTTGGTGTCATTTTCGGATTCGAAGCATAATAGTGCAATATGGGTATTGTTAGACTAGTATTGATGAGTAGATTATATTATTGATAGTGTGATGGCATTTTAGGGATTGTGAAGTGAAGACGAGCATGTGGAGTTTGAAGTGTGATTTTGTGGTTTAGCCTCGAGGTAGGCTTCTGTCTATTCTTCTTCATGGATGATGTATGATATATATTGCGTGTGAATGTGAATGTTAAGATTAATATTGGATAGAATGACTTAGTATTGATTATACTTATAAGTTGGGGATTAGATGGGGGTTTTGACCCGTAAGTTGAATTACTTAATACCTTTGTAGAATCCTATTGCCTTCTCCCTAGTTTGAGTAAATTTGTAGCATGGATATGATATAATGCTATGCTTGGAATATGGTTTTAGAATTTGAAGCATGATTTGTATATTTAGCCTTATTGGGCTAGTGTGATAGTTTTGGAACTGTAAGTTTGGTAGAGTTGACTTAAGTGTCCTTTTTCTAGTCGAAATTACTATCTTAGGCTTCAATATGGCATTCCTGTATCTAGAAAAAGAACTAAATACCTTAGCCTAGTTTGGGTAGTATCCGTAGTTATGGAAATTATGGATTAAAAGTGGGATCATTCAGCCCACTTAGGCGTAAGCTTATGTTAAGTCTTGTGGACTTAGTTGCGGATGTTAGACCTATATGAGCTAGTAAACATTAGAATAGGGTTACTTCATAACTGGGTGACTTGTATTGATATTTCAAGATTGTGCCTATTTAGTTATGGTTATGATATTACTTGTTGAAGTGATATTGGGCATTTAGAGATATTCCTCCTAGATACATTATGTGGCCTATAGAGATGCTATTTCCTCTTAGACTAGATGATTGGCCTATAGAGATGCTATTATCTCTTAGACTTGATGATTGCCTATAGAGATATTATTTCCTCTTAGACTTGATGATTGGCCTATAGAGATGTTATCTCCTCTTAGACTTGATATTTGGTCTATAAAGTTGCTATTTCCTTTAGTTATGATTGTTGGACCTATAGAGATGATGGTCCTCCTAGATGTGAGATATCTCTAGTGTAAGAGATGATAACATATTTATTTACTATCCCTCCTATATGTGAGATGCCTTCTATATGTGAGATGCCTTCTATATGTGAGATGATTAGAGTTATGCTACATCTTATACATATGATTATTGATATGAGTTCTGGATATGTATATGGGCCTAAGGCAATAATTATGATGTTGTGATTATTCCGAACAAATTAATGGGCCAATGGCCATGTTATAGTACTGATTAAATATCCAAGAAGTGTTTATAGTTATGAATGATGTGATTGGGATTTATGAATATGAATATGTATATGTTTGTATACACATCTCTCCGATATGGGACAGAGGAAGATGCATTATGATGCTTACTATTCCACTAACTGAATACTGGTGATTGTATGCATAGGTTTGGTATGTTAATGATTATTTATCATTATAAATGATGTGATTATAGCTGAAATGTGATCTTATGGTTGTTCTTCTAGTTAGACGGTTAAGCTATGTGGTAACTAGTTGTCTATTAGCTGAATATTACACTTGATGGCTAGGAAGCTAATCTATTAGTTAATGAATCTTGCTTAGTTGGAACATGGTAGCTAATGATG
>NC_061120.1:214309129-214336392 GCF_002878395.1 Capsicum annuum | reverse complement strand
AAATAGAGTTAGCAATTATTCCCCGCCAGCCTAGAGTTCCTAAAATAGGCTGTGATATAGAAAGTTTGGACATAAATTTGCGGATTTCTCCCAGCGTCAGTTGACCATCCATTTGGGCTTAGTTTGTGTTCTCTCAATATTAATGCTTCAGGAAATGCTATGACTATAGAGAGACCAACTACTAGTCTAGGGAGTATCCCTAACATGAATAACAATTATTCAGCTCATTTAGATCAGCTCGTGATGTTGTGGCATCTTCAGTTATAGATGGTGCGTTTGGTGCGTCAGTTGATGATTCAGTTAGTCGATCCGATTTAGACCCGTTCAAATTTATTTTTCCTATGCCCATTAGTCACGTGACTGTAAATGTTTCCAAGATTGGTGTGTTTTTACTTCTCACATTTATCTCTTATTATGTGTATTTAGGTTTTCATATCCATTGATAATCATATGTCTTGATGAATTTATATCGGTCATTATGTGCCTTATTGTTAAATTCATGATTATATTACTACTCCATAGTTTATTTCTTTTAGTAGTGGGTAGAGTAGATCAATATTGATGTTTTCCCCCTATGGGTGTGGTTTTGGGTTTGAGTCCTATTTATCTTGACACATTAGCCCTGTTGTGGCCCTTGAGTAGTACATGATATTGATGTTCATTTTGGTATCGCCTATTCAGAATGTTGATCTTGATATTGCTATTGCTACCACTATGTGAAATTATTGATATTACTTGATATTATTACTTGATGTTGTTACATGATGAATTTGATTCTCGCTGGTTAGCTGTGTAGACTAATGTTATCTAGTTAGAGTTTCATTTTCTTGTGATACTAATTGGTGGCTAGAGTAGATATAGCCTGATTTGGTATTTTCTTTCCCCTAGCCTGGTGAGGTTGACTGTGTTTCCTCTTGGTTAGCTATATTAATTTGTTCGGGAACATGTTGTGGTATTAAAGGTAAGTTGACCTTCCATGATTTTTGTGGATTTGAGTCGGCAATTTAGTTATGTTGCCCGTTTTTGAATTTGAGATTCTTAGACTTGTCTCCTGGTTTGTGAAGGATTTTGTTTTGGCTATCCCTTCCAATATAGCCCGTTTGTGAGATGGACCAGTTTAAGATCCAATCTTTATTTGTGGCTATTTCTTCGCCCCATAGTGGTTTTGACATCGATATTGAGGTGTCATGGATTCGTCTCTTAGATTTGATGGAGGATTCCATATAGCATATGTAATTTTAGAATTTTAGGGTATACCACCTAGTGCAGAAGTAAAACGAAGAGTGTCACAGAGTTCAGATGATTTTACAAAGTCTTTTGAAAATGCCCATGAGATTTCTTACTATATGATATGTTTATGAACTGTTTTAAATTGATCTTATATGTGTTGTATATTTACTATTATTTTGGATCTGCTCTGCGTACCAGTACATCTATATTGACCCCTTACCTCCCAGGTTTGGAGGCTTAGTCCAAGAGTTCGATTAATAAATAGAGTATTCTAGAGAGAAGTGATCCGTGCAATGGTGAGCCTACTTTGTTCCAAAAGGCCTATTATTTTAGATTATGTTATTCCATTGTTTTGGTCTACTGTGGACCTTGTCCCAGTTTTCAGAACAGTTTTGAGATGTAGTAGAGATTTTGCAAACAGATTTAGATCTTATTCAGATGTTTTAAATTGTAACTTTTATTCTCATGTCTTGAAACTCAGAGTTAATGACCATGTTTCCGTATCAGATTGTATTTCTGGATCTTCTCTTATTATATAAATGTTGTGCATGACTACTGGATAGATTAGGACGTTCGGTTCTTCATGGTTCAGGATGTCTGTCATGGTCAGTCCCTAGTTCAGGTCGTGACAAACTTGGTATCAGAACATGGTTCATGGTCCTAGGGTGTCTGTGAAATCGCGTAGGGTAGAATCTTATTTATGAGTATGTAGTGTGCCACACTTAAAAGCAGGAGGCTATAAGGCATTTAGTAATGTTTTTTTTTCTTTGTGGTTTAGTTCTTGTTTCAAAGTCTAAGTTGTCCCCTAGTCAGTGGTCTCTTGTGTTTTAGAAAAACAATCATGCCTCCCCATCGTACTATCGATCAAAATGCACAGACAGATGAGGTCCGTCCTACTCATGGGATGAGGACCCGAAATAGATCTCAGACTCTAGAGATTGATGCTACTCTGGGAGTCTGACCTATTCAGACTAGCCCACCTAGGGCACCCAAAGCTCCCCATACAGGGACTAACCGCACCCAGCCTCGCGAGAGAGGTATCTAATACAGAATTCAGGCAGTCTATTCACATGCTTGCATAATTGGTAGCCATATAGACTCAACAGTCGGAAGATATTAGGTCTGCATTTATTACGTCTGAGGCTACAAGAGTGGGCCAGTTTATGAGAATAAACCTGCCCAAGTTTACTGGTACCAAGGTAGAAGAGGATCCACAGGAGTTTGTGGACGAGATAGAGAAGATCTTTAAGGTGATGTATGTAGATAAGGTAGAGAGGGTTGAGTTAGCAGCTTACTAGCTTAAGGATGTAGCGAACCAATGGTATAACGAGTGGGAAGATTCAAAGGGTGAGAGTGCTGAGCCCACAGTTTGGGCCAAGTTCGTGGAAGCCTTCCTCGATTGGTTCTTTCCTCTCGAGCTGAGAGAGGCCAGAGCTTAAGAGTTTATGAATCTAAAGCAGGGAAAGATGAGTGTCTAGGAGTACACTCTGAGGTTCAACCAACTAGCCCGTTATGCTCCAGAGATAACTAGTAACATTAGAACCCGAATGAGGAAATTTGCATCCGTCCTTTCGTATGACTTAGTGCTTGAATGTCAGGTAGCAATATTGAACCGGGACATGGATTTTCCCAAACTATCAGTCCACATGCAGCAAGTTGAGGAAAAGAAAAAGAAAATCGCTGAATCTAGAGAGAAGGACAGGCAGGCAAAGAGAGCCCAGTATTCCAGATCCACAGTCAGCAGCAGAGTGGAAATTGGGGTAACAAATGGCAGAAGAAGAAGTTTTGGGGTAATGCACAGTCTGCAGCCAGTGCTTCGGTGTCCACAACTCCAGCCGAACAACGCCCTAAGATTTTCAGTCTAGGCAGGGTCCGAGAATGTAGGGTTTGCAATCTCAAGGAAGTGTAGCTCAGACCTCTTAGACATACCCGCGCTGTGAGAGATGTTGGAGGAATCATCCAGGGAGATGTCAGTTTGGCGCTATGGTATGTTATTCGTGCAGCTAGCCAGGACATATCCAGAGAGACTGTCTGGCAGCAAAGGGTAATGTTTTTGGAGCCAAGTCACATGCTAATTCTTCTTCACCACCACCGCCTCAGATGGGTACCACTTCAGCCTCCAAAAATGGACACAAACAGTTGTACGCCTTGACCAACCGCCAGGAGGTAGAGGCCTCACCAAATGTAGTTACTGGTACGTCACAAATCTTTTCTCATGATGTATATGTTTTACTTGGTCTCGGGTCTACCCTGTCTTACGTGACACTTTTTATGGCTGTTAGTTTTGGGTTTGAGCCCGATGTGATTGGCGAACCTTTTTCTATTTCTACTCCGATGGGAGATTTTGTTGTGGCTAGAAGGGTGTATAGAAATTATGTGGTGACTGTTTGTGGGTGGGGTACTGTGGAAGACCTTGTAGATTTAGACATAGTTGATTTCGATGCTATCCTAGGGATGGACTGGATTCATTTGTGCTATGCCATACTAAATTGTAGAACTCAAAAGATTACTTTTTCCTTCTCGAATGAACAAGTAATAGAATGGGAGGGACATTCCTTAGCACCTAGAGGGCACTTTATATCTTACCTCAGAGCCCGTAAACTCATTTCTAAGGGTTGCTTGTATCATCTTATCGGGTTAAAGATTCGAATACCAAAAGCCTTTCTCTTCAGTTTATCCCTGTGGTATTCACCCTAGTGTTTCTCCCAAGGGTGCACCTGTACTCTTTATGCGAAAGAAAGATGGTTCCCTCCGTATGTGTATAGATTCGCCAGTTGAACAAGGTCATTGTTAAAAATAAATATTTTCTTCCTACAATTGATGATCTTTTTTACCAGCTTCAAGGTGCTAGATCTTTTCAAAGATAGACCTTCATTTGGGATACCATCAGTTGAAAGTTAGAGAGCCAGACATTCCCAAAATAGCCTTTCAAACCAGATAGTCTTTATGAATTCTTAGTCATGTCCTTCGAGTTGACTAACGTCCCTGCAGCCTTCATGGACTTTATGAACAGGGTGTTTCGTCAGTTTCTGGATTTGTTTGTCATAGTTTTTATTGATGATATCTTGATTTAATCTAAGAGTGAGGAGGATCATGCCAATCACCTCCGAATCATCCTTCAAACTCTCAAAGATCATAGGTTGTATGCAATGTTTTCTAAGTGTGAATTCTAGCTTAATGCTATTGCTTTCTTGGGGCATATAATGTCTAGTGATGGGATTAAGGTTGATCCCCAAAAGGTTGAGGCAGTGAGAAAATGGCCCAGAACCACGACTCCAACCGACATTCGAATCTTCTAGGGTTTGGCAGGGTATTACAGAAGGTTTGTAGAGAGTTTTTCTTCCATAGCTACACCACTCACTAAGTTGATGCATAAAAAGGTAAAGTTTGTATGGTCTGACTCCTGTGAGAATAGTTTTGAGAAATTAAAAGACAAGTTGACCACTACACCTATTTTGACTCTTTCGGAAGGTACAAAGGGTTTTGTTGTGTACTATGCTACATCCCGTGTGGGACTTAGGTGTGTACTTATGCAGCATGATAAAGTGGTGGCTTATGCATCTAGGCAGTTAAAAGTGCATGAGCGAAATTACCCCACCCATGACTTAGAGTTAGCGGCTGTGGTGTTTGCGATTAAAATCTGGTGGCATTATCTTTATGGGGTACATGTTGATATATTTACTAACCATAAGAGTTTGCAGTATGTTTTCTTGCAGAAACAATAGATTTTAAAGGATTATGACATGAGCCTGCACTACTATCCGGGCAAGGCAAATGTGGTAGTCGACTCCTTAGAAAATTATCTATGGGTAGCCTTTCGTATGTTGAAAAGGGGAAAAGGGAGATGGTAAAGGATATTCATCGACTTGAAAATCTAGGAGTGCGACTCTTGGATTCTGAAGATGGGGGAGTGGTTGTTCAAGAGGTAGCTAAATATTCCCTTTGTGCTAAAGCTAAAGAGAAGCAGATTGAAGATCCCATCTTGATGTAGATCAAGAAGGATTTGGGTCAACAGAAGGTGATGTCTTTTGAAATTGGTGGTGATGGGATTTTAAGATATCAAGGTAGACTATGTGTGCCAGATATAGATGGGTTATGAAAGAAGATCCTTGATGAAGCTCACACTTCGAGGTATATTGTTCACCTAGGCTCTACTAAGATGTATCATGATCTGAAAACCATATACTGGTGGAATAATATGAAGCGTGATGTGGCTAACTTTGTTACCAAGTGTTTAAATTGTCAACAAGTAAAAGTAGAGCATATCAGGCCAGGTGGTACCTCTCAAGAGATAGCTTTTCCCTTGTGGAAATGGGAGATGGTTAATATGGACTTTATCAGGGGACTTCCGAGGTCCCAAAACCAGTATGATTCTATTTAGGTAATTGTAGACTGGCTGACCAAGTCAACCCACTTTCTACCAGTGAGACCCAACTATTCGGGAGATAACTATGCCAAGTTATACATCAATGAGATAGTCCGTTTGCATAGAGCACCTTATCCATCATATCTGACCGAGGTATTCAATTCTCTTCATAGTTCTGGAGATCTTTTCAAAAGGGTTTGGTACCCAAGTGAACCTGAGTACAGCTTTTCACCCTTAGACAGATGGGCAAGCCGAACGTACTATTCAGACCCTTGAAGATATGTTGAGAGCTTGTGTGATTGACTTCAAAGGTAGTTGGGTAGATCACTTGCCATTGATAGAGTTCGCTTATAATAACAGCTACCATGCCAATATTAAGATGGCTCCATTTAAAGTTTTGTATGGGAGAACATGTAGATCACCGATAGGGTGGTATGAAGTGGATCAGACTTAGTTGTTTGGGCTTGAACTTGTTCATCAGGCGATGGAGGATGTGAAAATTATTAGAGAATTACTTAAAACAGCCCAGAGTAGACAGAAATCCTATACGGATGTTTGGAGAATGGAGCTAGAATTTGAAGTTGGTGATTAGGTATTTCTCAACGTCTTCCCTATGAAGAGAGTTATGCAATTCAGGAAGAAAGGTAAGCTGAGTCCTCGCTATATAAGGCTATACAAGGTTTTGAGAAGGATAGGTGGGGTTGCATATGAGTTAGAGTTGCCTGCAAGTTTAGGTTCTGTTTATCCCATATTTCACATATCAATGTTGAAGAAATGTATTCGAGACCATTCATTAGTGTTGCCTGTAGAGGAGGTCAAAGTGACAGACTTCTTATCCTATGAAGAGGAACCTATTGCAATATTATATCGTCAAGTTAGAAAGTTGAGGAGCAAGGAGATAACTTCGATTAAAGTGTTGTGGAAAAATTAGAAAGTTGAGGAAGCAACTTGGGAATCAGAAGATGTCATGAGAGATAGATACCCAGAATTATTTGATCCGGTGAATGACAAAATAAAAGGTACAATCCTTGTATTATTCTTTTATGGCCTTAGTATGTTTGAAATCGTGCTTGTCTGTGTTCTGCGTCATCATTCGGAGATGAATGATCCTAAGGGGGGATAATGTAACACCCCGCATCTTCCATGAGTTAGCTTGTGGTAATATTCTCTTAGAGTTAAAGACTAGAAAATTAATTTTTCCTAATTTTGACTTTTCATCATATGGGAAATTTGATAAGTTTTCCGCCGATTTAAGATTCGCCAAAATCCGATACCCGGGCAAGAAATTATGGCTAATTTAAGTCCTAGTTGAAAACACCGTCATTTTTGTGCTTGGCACATCGTGGAGGAGGTCTATTTAACAATTGTCAAATTTCAGTAGCCTAGCGCGATTGTGGCGCATCGCATTGAAATTCCAGTAAGCCACCGCGATTGTGGCGCATTATGGTGGCCCATAAAATTGGGCTCCAAATTATATTTTATTCTATCTCATTAAGGGTATATTAGGTATTTTCCACCCCCTTATCAGCTTAAACACGGGATTATACTCCCAACTGACCACATTATTCATATTCTCTTCAAAAATTCACAAGAACACTCTCTAGGGTTTCAAATTAAAAACCCAATTACATCAAGATTCAACCATGGGTTTTCGAAACTGAGTGAAGATTTGAAATTCCCAAACTTTAGGCTTCAAAAATCATCCATCAAATTTCTAAATTGAGGTATGTGGGATTTATCCTAAAACTACATGGGCTTGTTGAAAACACCCAATTATGATTTAAAAATCATCAAGCATGAATTTGTTAAAGGGGTTTTGAGATCCATGATTTTATTATGCTTTATGCATGTTTAATGATATTGTTGTTTTGGCCTTTAGGCCTTCCCCCCTTAAATTGATTTAAACCTATATGAATATGTATGATGTTGAAGATTTGATAGAGAACATTATTATTGAAATCCCTCTCTTTGATGATTTAGAGTTGATGAACTTGTTGGGAATGATTTAAGATGCTTGTTTAATGATTTGAAGGGGATCTTTTCAATGTTTAAGTATTTAACATGATTTTGTTGATGATGAGAGGGAGTTTCTTGGTACGATTTTGTTCTTATCTTAAAAAGAAAGAATTTCATGTGATTGACATTTTTGACATGACCACCTTGTGTATTTGAATGTTGAAAAAGAGAGGTTCTTGCATATGTTTACATGAGCTTTAAGAAAGAGTTTCTTGAAATGACTTATTGATATGGTGGTCCCAGATTTACGTTTTGAAATAGAGATTATTATATGCTAATAATGGCTCATAGATGTGACTTTCAAGTTAATGGTATGACAATACTATATAAATTTATGCCATAACAGAGTTAGAATTTTCAGAGTATGTTTTCAGAGAATTCATGTCTTAAAGAGTTAAAAATAGGCATAAAGAGAGTTAGGTGGTTGCCTGAAGAGGGCTAGAGTTCAAGTAACTCTTAGCCTAAAATCGTGATTTGCCGATTCGGGTATATTATTTTTATGCTGGCGATGGCCGTATGGCGTTGCAGAGTTAGAGACTCCAACCCTTGCGGTACACTTGGGTTGGAGGATTTCCCACTGAGTCAATGGCGGATTCCATATAGCCCATGGAATTTCGGAGTTGTAGGGTATACCACTTAGCGCAAAAGTAAAACGAAGAGTGTCACAGAGTTCAAATGATTTTACAGAGTCTTTCAAAAATAACCATGAGATTTATTACTATATGATATGTTTATGATCTATTTTAAATTGCTCTTATATATGTTATATGTTTACTATTATTTTGGATCTTCTCTGCGTACCAGTACATCTGTATTGACCCCTTACCTCCCAGGTTTGGAGTCTCAGTCCAAGGCTCTGGCAAATCAATAGAGTATTCCAGAGAGAAGTGATCCGTGCAGTGGTGAGCCTTCTTTGTTCCAGAAGGCCTGTTATTTCAGATTATATTATTCCATTGTTTTGGTCTACTGGGGGCTTTGTCTCAGTTTTCAGAACAGTTTTGAGATGTAGTAGAGATTTCTCAAACTGAGTCAGATCTTATTCAGATGTTTTAATTGGTAACTCATGTCTTGAAACTCAGAGTTAATGACCATGTTTTCGTATAAGATTGTATTTCCGCATATTCTCTTATGATATGAATGTTGTGCATGACTACTAGATAGAGTAGGACGTTTGTTGCTTCATGGTTTGGAATGTCCGTCATGGCCAGGCCCTAGTTCGGGTTGTGACAGCTAGACACTGTTGGATGCTAGCTAGAAGACTACTTTAGAATGTGCACTTTATTTTAGCTCTAATTGTAAGGCTCTGATATGAACCACATCAACAATTCTGCCCAACACTTCATTGTCTGTGCTAGAAAAAATTGTCCTGTGAAGAGAGAGGTTGGGAAGAAGGGTTATGTATTGAGTTTATATTATGTCCGGATGTAGCTAGATATCCTCTTTGATAGAATTATATATTATGCAAAATGAGCAACTTTGGATCCCTAACGTGAAACAAGAAAATATATTAAAGACTTTTTGAATATTGAATCTAATATCTAGCATGGGTCCCGACGAAGACCTCTCACTTTTGTTAGAGCGAAGGGTGCCTAACCTGGAAGTGGAAATAGGAATTTTCCTCGATGCGATAGAACTATAACAGTAGTTTATCTGGGATGAATTCCTACTTACTTGTCTTAGTAATGATAACGAAGTATGCCAAGGGAAGCTCGTGCCAACCTGCCGGAGAACAGACTAGTCAATCCATTGTAGTGAAGCCATAAAAGTGGTATAAAAGTTGTTTCAAGTCAAAACTCAAATCTTAACTGTGAAAGTTCAGTCTTTTCATGAATCCTCTTATACAAATTTTTGGCTCCGACAGTGATTATTTCTATTGGTTTGTTCCGATCTGTATTTAAAATGAATGGCTTTACAAAATATTTATTGAATTATAGACTATTTGGGAGGACCATATTTTGGCCTTTGCCCCTTTTGTTATGTTCTCCAGAGTTCCACATCAGAGGAAGATTGGAAGCAGACAGTAGAGAGTTGATATAAAAACAAAGGACCATTGCCTTTCAAATACATACCTTTCTCTGCCTTTTTGCTAAGATCAAGTGTAGTATCTGTTTTTATCAGTTTAATATCTGATATGTGGGCCATTGGCCCACACGATATTAATTCTATTTTTTGAGGGGAAAGGCTCATCAAGGTAGCTTGCTGCCTAGGCCTTCAAGCGACGCCTGAGCATTGCACTACTGCTTAGGTCTGGCACGGCCTGCCAATACTATGTTCAATGTTTTGGTAGTCTGTTGTCATGGCCCAAGTTAGTCTAGTAATCAACAACTTGAGTTAGTCTTATGGAAGTCCATGACTGCAGTAGAGTTAATAAGAAGTAAATGATAAGGGACACGATAATAAACACAAACCAGCAAAGAACAACAAAGTAAATGATAAGGGACAACACAAACCAGCCAAGAATAACAAGAGAAAACCAAGAACAAGATACAAAACAAGCACGGGAGCAACACAAAGAATCTGAGAATAAGAAGATAAGACACAAACACATAAATGCAATAAGATAAATGATAGATAAGATGACACAAGAAGTTAGAGAGAATGGTCAAATACCCCTCCAACCTTTACCCCAAATTCCAACTACACAACTATACTTTAAAGAGGCCCTATGACCCCCCCCCGAACTATTTAAAAATGGAATATATACCCCCAAAACGCTGACGTGACAAGAATGTGCGTTTCACTTTCTTTAAAGAGAGTGAAAACCGATTTTTTTATTAAAAATTTAATTTTAATATTTCTTTAAATAAATATATATAATTTTAATTATTATTTTTCTTTATTTATTTTCTTTCTCTTCTTCTTCAATTCATTTTCTTTCTTATTCCTCAATTCTTCTTCTTCTTTAAATAAATATATATAATTTTAATTATTATTCTTCACAAACAATGACATCAATGACATCCAAGAACTTATCAATGGCATTTTTCTTTCTTCTTCTCTTTAATTCTTCTTCTTCACAAACAATGGCACCAAGAACTCATCAATGAAATTTCTTCTTCTTCTTCTTCATTTTATTTCTTCTCTTCAACAAAACACAAAACACCATGGCTGCTCCCCACACACACACCGAATTCTGAAATTCCATAAAAAATAAATAACTAATTCCATTCCATTTCAAGAACACACACCCCAAATGGGTCTATCTTCAATTCCATCAAAATTACAAAATTAACAATAATTTCAAAAATTGGTGCAATAGATAAAATAAAATTTGGTGGTGGTGTTACGTCGATTGGTGGTGGAAAGTGGCGGTGCCGCCTTCACCGGAGTTCGTCAGTGGCGGGGCTATTCTCAAATATGATTTCATGGCGATTGGAGTATCAGTTTTGGATGATTTTTATTGAGGTGTGCTCGCATTAAGGTGGCGCACCTGTTGGGAGTGGTCCGCGATGCCAAAAGTCACCGAAGCTCCAGCGATGACAGCAGGTAGTGGTGTATTCGCGATTTGACGGCGGCGACGATGCCAACTTAGTTGATTCAAGCTGAGTTGCTCACATGAATTTTTGGAAATCTGAACATATTCATGAATCAAAATCTGGTCCTTTTCCTCAATTAATTCGGATTCCTGTGCTTCCAAAAATACTTCCAAAAGGAAAGAAAAATGGGAAATAGAAAGGGAAATTCAAAGAAGAGAATATATATATATATATATATATATATATATTTATTTTTATTCTTTTATATATATATATATATAAAAGAATAATAATTAATTTTTATATAAAAAATAATATTATGTGGAAATTAGGTGGCATTACATGGCAGGTGTGTATTGCTCACTTTCCATTACGTATCTGGGCGTCAGTGTTTGGTGGTATATATTCCATTTTTAAATAGTTCAGAGGGGTCATAGGACCTCTTCAAATTATAGTTGTGTAGTTGGGATTTGGGATAAAGGTTGGAGGGGTATTTGACCATTTTCTCTAAGAAGTTACAAAGAAAGAAGAACCAAACCATGTATTAAATGATAAAACCCTTAAACTCGCAACAACAAACACCAATCTTCTTACGGTGACCGCTAAGGAAATCAACTCCACCTTACAACAACCATTTCTAAGCAAAGATCAATAATGGCTTTCCCAAGCCCTACACTAATAGATTTTCCAAGCCCTACACTAAGGGTGTTATACTCTAAAATAGAGAAAAAGTATTTCACATATTCAGCATTCAAAAAACTAAAGAGAAAAGACCTAAAAGAGACTATATATAGCCTTATTACATAATGGGGGACAAAATGACTCCAATACCCCTAATGAGGTGGGGTGGCCATGGAGTGTTACTTGGATAAGGCTAAGTGACCAAAATGACCTTAATGAATTGGTCAAAACCGTGAGTCCTCAATCTTCAATGCTCCAAGCAATCTTCCACATGCGGGATGGCTATTTGGTGTACTCAAATCTACCCCTCCATGTAGGATCACATGTCCTCAATGCGACCAAAGCTTGATGCCCCACGTATTGACTTCGAATAATTTCATCAAAAGCTGAGGCGGCCATTTAACCCGTATCATCCTCCCCTTCTTGAAAAGTATTTGACCTCAAATCCAAACCTTGAAAAGTAGAAGAAAGGACAAACGAATATAAACTCCTCATGGAATGAGGGTTCGGATTAGCACGATAAATCATCTCAACATGCCAAGGTTGCACATATTTAAAATATAATGAAGGATCCTTTGAACTAAATATTAAATACTCAATGAAAAATGTACAAAGGATTTGGTTACGGGAATCACCAAGAGATAAGAAAGCTACAAGGGTCTTAATCGAATCACTCGGTCCAAAAGGTAGAATTAGGATCTTATGAGCCGCAAGACACAATTGACTTTTTATCTCATCAAGAGACCACACCAAGGGTGGTGATTCAATTGGTTCTAAAGTCCACGAGATCCATATAACACTATTACTCACACAAGTGGACTTACCAACAAATTTCCTACCTCTACATAAAACAAATCCAAAACTAGTATGGATGTCATCATAGGCAAAGAGGTAGTATAGAAAGGAATCAAGTATAGAGATATACATGGATGAAGACAATCCAATTAAGCACATACACTTTCCTTCTTGCAAATAAATAATAACTCGGCATCCATTGATATTCATGTAACTCAAACACAAGTGTATCAAGCAAAGATGCGCATTTAGAAACATTACCCCAAGGAGTCAATGGCACCTTTGCCCTTGGGTTTTCAAGAAGGACTACACATTCCTTACCCTTAAGAGTACTCTTATCTTTCAAAAAGAAATTTTCATCTTTAGGAGGAATGTTGTCATACCATAGTGGATTAGCATATCGGCTAAAGCCAATCTATACCATTATTTCTCCACTAGGTTCCCTAGGAGTATGTATATCATCTTCAAACAAGACATTATACCTAAAGAGAGCATGATCTATCTCACGAGTAGATTTTGAATAAGAAAGTTCTTCACTCTTTAACAGATCAATATCAAGTTTCAAAGAGGTTTTAAGTACAAGATTATCCCAAGAATAGCTCTCGGGTTCACTCCTATTTTGTTGACCAACATTTTCAAGTATTTCACTCACTTGAGTTCTATTAATCAAATCACACACATATTCAAGTGGTGGACTATTTTCACAAATAAGTTGATCAACACCAATTACACAAGATGATGTACTTCTATTAAACATATAGGCTTCAACACTAGGTGGACATAAATTGATCTTATAAGTAAAGGCTCTCAAAACAACCCCAAGTAGTCAACCATGGATGGAAGGATATAGTTTCTATAGTACCTATCATTTAACACAATGAGGTAGCTCGGTATCCCACAAATGGTCAACTTTCCAGCACTCTTTCTCGGATAAACATTGTAAGGCACATGATTACCCGTTGGTTTTGGTGATGCATATCCTCTTCTTCTCGTGGGACAACCTCTACTATAGCTAGGATAACCATTCACACCATTTCGATTTTGATAAAAAGTACTACTAGGTAAAGAAAATGAATTTTCACACTCCACATATACTCTCATCAAAGCTCTCATAAGCTTTGCGAATGAAAGGGTTATAACTAACATCAAATTTAGGTTCGGTGTGGGAAGTGTAAGAATCCTCATATACCTCAATTTCATCACAAGAACCATCACAAGGTCTTACATCATCCCTATATTCCCCACAAGCGCTAGGCACTTCATTCTCCTTATTTTTTCCCTAATACCGTGACCCTCAAATCTGCCCAGGTTTTGATCATGGCTATTTTCATAGCCCCGACAATCTCCCTCAACTTCGTATCTATAAAATCCTTCACTACAATCATAGTCTCCCATGTTGTAGTCACAATAATCCTCGGCTATCGAAGACATGTTTCCCTTATATCACCTTTAAAACCTACAAAAAAAAAAAATTAGTAGTTAAAGCTCCTCTCCAACACTCGTATACACTCACCTTTGTGATTCTCACAATCGGAGCGGTGAATATTGAAAGTTGCTTATACTCTGGTAGTCAATAAGGTGTCAATCACTACTTAGAGGTAGGAATATATTCTTGTTCGATCGACTCAAGACACAAAATAAAAAATTCTACTTACGAACTTGAAACAAAGAAGTTCAACGAATCAAAACGAGAAAAGCACACAAAGAACAAAAGTACGAAAAAAAAAAAAGCAGACTCAAACAACTAATTCACAATCTAGTAGGTGATTAATAGTTGCTAATTAGTATTAGAATCAAGAAATGAAACTAAGGATACAAAAAAAAAGAAACTTAGAAATCTGAAATTTTGAGCCTAAGTTTGTTTTTAGGGGGTGATGATGTGGCACTTTGGTGACGTGGTCGTTTGCAATTTGGATTGGTCAAATTTTAATTTGAAATGGTGAAAATCAGCTTTGGGAGAGAAACAACAAGACTTGGATCTTTTTTTTTTTTTTTAATTTCAAAAAGGGTTGACTTTCTTGCACCCTTTTGGAAAGACACCTTTTTGAAAGGTTGTTGGCTCTTTCCTCTTTTGTTAGTCTTGGAATAAGCTTTTACTCCCTTTTGGTAAACAAGACTTTTGAAAGCCCTTTTGTCCCCTTTTCTTTTTGGATGTCTTGGAATTGTGTCTTTCAAGACAAACACAAAACCACACTCCATTCTTTACCCTTTTAGATCAAACCACTTCCTTTTGAATGTTCTTGGTCAGCAATACATGAAGAACAACAAGAACATTCAAGAATGGAAACCAACCCAAATGAGCTCCAAATTGAATGATTTTTGTTTCTTTTGGCTCACGTTGAACTCTACAACAACAAAAACACGTTTCAAGCCCACATCCTCAACAACAAACATCAACAACACACTTTTAAGCCATCAATCCTCAAAAAGCAGCAACCATCAAAGTTTAAGAACAACTCGAAAATGACTCAAAATTCGGATCTTGACTCTTTAGTGTTAGTAAAGAAGGGGCTAATACTAGAAAAAAGCAAAACATAAAAATCTCCTAAATATAAGATACAAATTTCGGCCTAGACACCAAAAATGGAACAGAATGTTTTTTTTGGATTTTCGGTTTTTCAACATTTTTTTGTGATTTTCTAGTTAACAAGTCCAAGATTGATTCCGTAGGAACCAAATCAATCCTTTCTCTGATACCAAATGATAAGGGACACGATAATAAAAACAAACCAGCCAAGAACAACATGAGAAAACTAAGGACAAGATATAAAACAAGCATGGGCAGCAACACAAAGAATCTGAGAATAAGAAGATAAGACACAAACACACAAATGCAATAAGATAAAGGGATAGATAAGATGACATAAGAAATTATGAAGAAAGAAGAACCAAACCGTGTATTAAAAGATAAGACCCTTAAACTCGCAACAACAAACACCAATCTTCTTACGATGACCGCTAAGAGAATCAACTCCACCTTACAACCACTGTTTCTAAGCAAAGATCAATAATGGCTTTTCCAAGACATTCACTAATGGCTTTTCCAAGCCCTACACTAAAGGTGTTATACTCTCAAAGAGAGAAGAAGTCTTTCACATATTCATCATTCAAAAAATTAAATAGAAAAGACCTAAAAGAGACTATATATAGCCTTATTACATAATGGGAGACAAAATGACTCCAATACCCTTAATGAGGTGAGGCGGCCATGGAGTATTACTTGAACAAGGCTAAATGAACAAAATGCCCTTAATGAAGGGCCCGAAACCATGAGTCTTCAATCTTCAATGCTCCAAGCAATCTTCCACAGGCGGAATTGCTCTTTGGTGTACTCAAATCGGCCCCTCCATATAGGATTCCTTGTCCTCAATGCAACCAAAGTTTGATGCCCCATGTACTTACTTCGAATGATGTCATCGAAATCTAAGGTGACCATTTGACCCGTATCAGTAAAAAAATACAAAAGTTCACTATTTGCTTAGGTGTTGTAACTAAATATCATGTATACTCAGAGATTAGTATGTCCTATTTTTTGTTCAGTTCCCTGAGTTACAGATAAAACTATCATATGAAAGGAAAGGTTTATATTACTTTTATATTTGTTGAGTACACTCTACTTTTAGTACTTTTTTATTTTGTGCATCCAAGGGTGTGGCCTAGTGGTCAATGCATTAGGTTGAGCACCATGATTAATTTTTAGCAAGACAAAAACAGATATGCATAGTCATGCTTAACTGAATTTTTCTTTACTTCATAATGAAAGAGTTTTGATGTCTAGACACCATTGGATGCTAGATAAAAGACTACCTTAGTATGTGTACCTTAGCTCAGAACATGTAATTCCTTAATAAAGGTCTTACTTGTGAAAGTATAACCTCACACAGTGTGGTGATAGAAACTTCTTCATATTTTTTTTAGTATCTACCTGCTTGTTTGGTGTCATCATGTGGTGAAAGTTCAGTTGTAATTGCAAGGCAATCATATCAACCATCTTACCTAATCCTTCATAGTCTGTACTTAGGACATAGTCCACTATAGAGGAAGGTTAGGAACTATTGGTCAATTCTGACCTTTATTCAATATAAGTTGCTTTGCAAATATTTATTGAATTGTATACTATTTGGGAGGGCTATATCTTGCCTGGGCCTTTGTAACACCCCGTATTTCGGGCTAGAACAAAAATCGTCACTTCTATGCGTAGATGATCCAAAAGCCTTAAATCTTATGTAAATTTGGTATGTTAATCAATTATGGAGTGTGGGAACCTATTTGAGCATGAATTGAGATCGTAGAGGTCCCCTAACTCAAGGACGAGTTGAAAGCTTTCCTATCGTTCGAGTTGAGTAGCGTCGAAACTTGGGTCAACTTCAATCAACCATAACTCTTTGTATATAATGAATTAAAGAACCTACTATATATCAAATGAAATATCTTCTAATTATCTTTACAAAAATACCAACTTTTCCAAAATACGATACCTGAATGAAAAGTTACAGCCATTTTCATGAGAGGCAGTAAGCTAGGGCGATAATCGAGGAGGCGCCCTGCCTATTCCTGCCAGTGTAATTTCCTGCAGTCAAGCTTCGTGTCCAATAGGGATATTTGGGTCATTTACCACCCTTAAATAGCCCCAATAACATGAGATTCAGCCTCTAATAACCAAATTATACCCTCATTCTCTCAAATTCTCTCAAGAATACTTCTTACGGTTTCAACCCAAAGATCAAAATATCTTAAGATTTCACCATGGGTTTTTAATAATTCTTTGAGATTCGGAATCCCCATTGTGAGGGCTACAAGAAGCACCCATCAATTGTTTGAATAGCATCCCTAAAGCACGAGTTCATTCAAGAGTCATAAATTAAGGTACGTGGGGTTTTCCTAAAAATCTCATGGGCATAGAAATCATGATTTTAACGAAAAGGGTTTTAGATTTATGATTTATAGTCATGTTTTAGAAGTCTCGATGGCATTGTTTTGGTCTTTAGGCCTTTCCCCAAATTGATTTAAAATTCTACATCTATGTATACATATTTTTAAGGTTGAATATTCAATTGAGAGCATGAATTGTAATGAATCCCTCTCTTGTTATGGTTTTTCCATCTTTCATATGATATGAATTGTTTTGAAATGCATCTTGAAAAGCATGGTATGAAATGTCTTGATTATTGCTATGACTTGAATATGATTTTTGAATTCAAAAGAGAGGGTTGTTTGTATTGATAAATATTGAATATGAATATCTAAGGGAAAGAGTTGCATGATTTGACAAAGATTTCAGAATCACCACATCGTTATTGAAAGAATGATAACCTTTGAATAGTTTTGACTTGTGCTTTCGAAACATGAAATCTCTTATACTATTTGCATGTTTGGGTGGTCTGAATTGAGTTTTGATGAAAGAATCATGCATGATGAATTATGGCTCAGAAATAGGACTTGCAAGTCTTGGTGTGACGATACCAACTTAGATAATGTCATGTTAATTCATAACATAATAGAATGTATGTTTGAAATCAAATTTTTAGATTTTGAAACTAGAATGATGCATGTTTCAGAAAAGACTAAAATTGGACATAAAAAGAGCTTAGGTGGTTCACCAAAGAACGCACGATTTCAGACAACTCATTTCCCAAAACCGTGATTTGCCGATCCGAGTATATTATTATACGCTGGCCTAGTGCCTTATGGCATATCAGACTCAGACACTCCAACCCTTGCAGCACACTTGGGTTGGGGGCTTCCCCGCCGAGCCAATGGCGGATTCCATATAGCCTGTGGAATATCAAACTTGTAGAGGAGTGCCACCTAACTAGAAGTAATACAAAGATCATGAATTGCAGTGATAGAAAGTTTTTTTATGATTTTATCAATAATGCCCATGTGTTTCGAACTTATATCTTATAAGATTTTTTATGAATAGCTCTCAATTATTTTATTTATATAAAAGCTTTATTTTAGATTGCTCTGCGTACCAGTTAATCTGTATTGACCCCCTACCTTCCAAGTTCCGAGGCACAATCTAGGGGCATTGATAAGCAGTAGATTTCTTCAGACAGAATTGCAGAGTCCAATTGGTGAGCCTTCTATATTTCAGAAGGCCTATTTATTTTCACATATTTATCATTAGTCAGGGTTTTGGCCTACTGGGGGCCTTGTCCCAGTCTTTAGACAGTTGCTATTAGTTATGTAGTAGAGATTTCGCAAACAATTTTCAGATGTTATTAGATGGTTTTGGATTTTATTTTCCATTTTTGAATTTATGTCAGACTTATGACCATGATTTTGTTTTGTTATATATTTCCTGATACAAGAACGAACACACAACACAGATTCAAGAGATCTACAAGATAAAAAACAATAGAGAATCAAAGGCCCCACTCAACTTCTCTATGTTTTCAAGACAACAACAACAATATTCAACAAAGTAGATGGAGAATACAAGATTACAAGGACTATAGTGAATCGAAGAGTCCCCACAAGGCTTCACTATGTCAAAACATAAACAACAAGATTACAATAACAAGAAGGCTACATGTACATTAACAACAACAAGGAACCACGGATTCAACAAGATACAAGATAAATAGTTAGACCAAAAGAAGGGACAATCTTAAGAACCCAAGAATTGTTACACTCTTAGACCCTTAAACACTATCCGAGACACAAACCTAACTCTACGTTGACACAAGAGGGACTTTACCTCCTCTAAACACCAACTTTTCAAGCCAATATGCAAACACAAGTGAATCTTCACTTGTCTAGCCCTAGTTTCGATTGGAGCTCTTAAGAGAGAACTAAAGTGTTGCAAATGTTACAAGTATCAAAATATGATCAACTAAGTGAATAAAACCCTAAGTGGTTCTATTTATATTACATTCCCCAAAAGACTTAAAATAACAAAGGTGCCCTTTTAATGAATAAGGCTTCAAGGCCACCCCTTTAGTGCACACACAAGATTGGTTTTTGTCTTCTCCCACACTTAAGCTCGGGCCTTCTCTCAGTTTCCTTTGACATACACAAAAAGGGTCCATCTACGAGATCACACTTGTATCATTCTCTCCATCTTGAGAGGATTTTGACCTCAAACTCAAGCAATCTTCACCCGCAAGCTATCCTCTTCGAATAATCTTTTCTCGGCTCCTCCCAAGGTTAGGATATTCAACCAAGGGTGTCATGAGATCATCAAGCTTGCTCCTTGGGCTTGGATGTCCTTCAACCTGTACATAAGAAGAATGGATGCTAGGCAAAGTGCTAGCATCTCGGTTAGTAAGCATCAAAGTGTCTTTGTGGGTAAATCCCACTTCTTGAAATCTCGGCTCCTCCTCTTCTTCATCATCCTCACCCTCAATTTCCTCTTCTAAAACATCACTAAGCATGATTCTCCTTGCCATAAACAAGGGTACTACACACTCTCCATCAACCGGCCAAATATCTTCCACACCTTCATCTATTTCTACCTCGGCTTCTTGCTCTCCATCTTGAGCGTTTTCATCAAACTCATTCATTGCAAACCCCACCTCCTCACCAAGGTAATACAATTTTCCTTCCCTAAGGATTATATTTCTCTAGTTTGGGCACTCATTAGCTTTGTTCCTCCACCCTTGACATTTAAAATATTGAAATCCTTTAGGACAAGAAGTAGAATTTGGTTTACCATCATTTGTCGAAAGATACCTTTGGGAAACCTTGGTCTCATCTTGGATCAGCTTGGCCTCAGGTTTCTCCTCATTGGATGAGTCAATCTTGTCCTTGTGCCAATCCGAGGGTGATTTCCCCTTGAACTTACTGCCCACCCTTCTCTGTATCTCTCTCTCAATCTCTAAGGTGGCTTGGAAAATAGCATCAATTGTGTTAAACTTGTGTAAGGTAAATTGTGAAGTAATATCTCTATCCAACCCCACCTTGAATCGTATGATGTCATGACTCACTTGTTCCCATCTATGATCAAGTTTCAAGATGAGTTGTTGGAATTCATCGTAGTAAGCCATGATGTTTTTGTTTCCTAGCTGGAAGACTACCTAAGATTGTGCACCTTAGCTCAGAACGTGTGATTGCTTAATAAAGGTATCACATGTTGTGTTGGTAGAAACTTCTTCAGGTTGTTTTCAGTATCTATCTGCTTGAGCAGTGTTTCTCAAGTAGTGAAAGTTAGTTCAGTTGTCATTGAAAGGCGATCATACCAACCATCTCGCCTAATGTAAGGGCTAACTTTTTTGTACAACGACGGTGAGGATGGTCCGAATTGTGGTTGGTTTAACCACTGGACTGTATGTTTTATGAAAATCAATCCCAGGTATTTGGGTGAACCCTTTTGCAACCAAATGTGCTTTGTACCTATCAATGGAGCCATCAACCTTTGTTTTGATTTGAAACAACCATTTGCATGGAACAATATTTCTGGTGTGGTCCAGTGGAACCAACTCCCAAGTATGGTTTTCTATTAGTGCATCATACTCAGCGTACATAGCATCTCTCCGATATGATAATTTTTGTGCTTATTTGTGGGTTACAGGTAAAATGGTAGGTACAGACTGGGTTATTTGGCCAATGTAGTCAAAAAATTTTGCCGCTTGACAATGTTATTTTGTGACCTTGTTACTACACAATTTTGCTCTATTTGTGGAACTTGAACTATGGGTTCAGTGGGTGGAGGCAAGTTAAGAGAGCAACTGCTCACACCTCTATTAGCATGGAGGGATAGTGATAGCTTTGGGCGACGCTGATAAACATGAGTAACTGGTGGTTGGCGATGTAGAGAGCAAGGATACACAGAGAAGGTAGGGGGTGGGCTTTGAAATATGAAGTGGGATGGTTGGGTATCAATAACAGGGAATAGGGAAGTAGTTTGAGGATTACCTCATCCCGGAGTGGTGACCCTGGGTTATTTCCCTGTGCGGTGCGAACTGAGCAGGTATCTTGGTGTGCAACTGGCCTGTTCGGAATAGTGGGACAAAGCAAGGTGAGACAGGATTAATAGCGGTGGAACCAATTTCCACATCTGGATTTTGATGTTTTAAAGTGTTTTCCCAATTTAAATATGAAAAGCTTTGTTTCACCTGAGAAAAAATATTATCAAATGGGAAAATTTCTTCTAAAAATTTTACATCCCGTGAGAGAAAAAGTTTAGAGCTGGTGGGGTCAAAACACTGATGGCAATGATGAGTGACGGAGAAACCGAGATAAACACAAGGTTTGGAATATGGTTCTAATTTATTTTGGGTATATGGTCATAACCATGGGTAGCATAGACATCCAAATGTACAGAGAGATTCATAAGCAGGTGTTTTGTTGAAAAGAACTTCAAATGGGGACTTGTTATTAAGAGTGGCAGTAGGCAGGCGATTAATGAGAAAGGCAGCATGATGGCAGGAAAATGTCCAAAAATTGAAGGGCAAACTTGCTTGATGAAGCAACATTTTAACAGTCCCAATAAGGTATCGATGACGTCTTTCAGCCAAGGCAACCCATTGAGGAGTATGGGGAGGGGGAGAGACAAGGTGTTGTATGCCATTAGAACTAATGTATGGTTCCATGACTTTATATTCTCTGCTTCCATCAGTGTAAAGTAAGAGGATTTTGTGACCAAAATATTTTTCAAGCATAGGATGTAAGCTTTGAAAGTGTTTTTGCACTTCATGTTTGTTTTTCATTGTGTACAACCAAATGTATTTGGTGTACTGATCAACAAATAGACAATAGTAGCAATTTTTATCAATAGAGAGAACAGGGGATGGACCTCATAAATCACTGTAAATTATTTCTAATGGATGTTTGCTAGACAAAGTGTTTGACTAAAAGGGAAATCTATGAGCTTTATTGCAGTAACAAGAATTACAATAAGTAAACTTGTCTTTTGAAGAATATGAAAGACGGGAGCTGTTTAAAATGGAAAGTAACCCTCGAGAGTGGGGATGGCCCAATCTTCGATGCCAGAGATGTAAGGAAGGTCCATCAATGGCAATGTTGATGTTTGGTCGAGTCAGGGATGGCCATTCATAGAGACCTGCTTTATTCGGGCCATGCAGAAGAGGTGCTCCCATAGTCAGATCCTTCATAAGAAAAGTAAAAGAAAAAAATTCTATGGAGGTTAGATTTTCTTTGCAAAATTGATGAACTGAAATGAGTTAGCGTTTGATAGCTGGAGCACACAAAATACTAGAAAGTTTGAAGGCAATATTTGATGCAGTTGAGTGAGTATTACCATTTTGAGTAATCGGAATCACATTACCATTTCCCATTGTCACTGCATCCATACCTTTGAATTCTTGGACATTATGGAGTGAGTTGGTATCCGAGGTGATGTGGTGAAAAGCACCTGAGTCAATAATCCAAGGATTACTCGGCGTTGAGTGCGCGGCAAAATTTGCTTTTGCTTCAAAGTGGTTATGGGATCGAAAGCGGCAAACATTTGTTGTATGTCCAAATTTGTCACAAAGTTGACAATGTACTCGTGATGAATGGTGTGGGAAGTTACGCCACTAAGAATTATCCATCGGATTACACCACTGGGAATTATCCGTTGGATACTGAGAATGAGTGCTTTGATTAGGCTGCCTGTCTTGGGGACGCCAGTTACTATTGTTGGATGGGCGTCTATTGTTGCGTGGGCTGATGGAGCTGAGGAAAAGTTCATGATCAAGAATCTTGTCAAAAAGTTCTTCATAGCTAATAGGAGAGTCCCTTGCCCGTATGGCTGCAGAGATTTCGCGAAATTCTGACCCGAGTCCACTTAGTATTTTCACCACTAGTTCTTCATTATTGACGGGTGAACCTGCTATGGTGAGTTCATCAGAGAGAGCGAATCTCTCGCATATATTCGGCAATGGATTTATTGTCCTTATTGACTCGATTGAGATGGTGACAAAGGCTGAAGACATGGGTTTGCGATTTCTTTGCAAAGGAAGTGTGAAGTTGATCCCACGCAGCTTTGGAGTTGATAGCAGAAGGTACCGTGGGTGCGATTATGGCATCTACAGATGCCATGAGAGCATTTTGGAGCAATTTATCCTGAAGAAACCAATCCTTCTACGCCGTGTTGGCTGTCTCAAGGCCGTTAGTTGTTATTGTTTGAGCAGGGGATAATATGGTGCCATCAAGATGACCATAGAGGTCATGGCCATGAAGCAACATGGCAATCTGGGCTTTCCATATGGTAAAATTAGTGTTGCCAGTTAGTTTAATGGGCAGCTGGGATGATGGATTAAATTGAATCAAGTGTTTGAGGACAGGGGCAACGTCAGCATTAATGACGGGGTTAGAAGAGGCCATTGCTGCAAAGAGAAGAAGAAGAAGAAGAAAAAATGGATCTTGGACTCTGTTAAGAGTATTTTGGCTTTGATACCATATAAATGTAGAGAATGAAGATGAAGTTGTTTTGATTTCATTGATATGTATGTGTATATATACAAGATAACACAAAACAAATAAGGAAAGAATCAACTAATAAAGAATTGTGATCTTCTCCTAAACAGAAACTAAATCACTAAACTGATCTTCCATATCTCAGTTATCAATCAGGAATACATACTCCATTAGATAGCAAGAACACTTGTGAACTCGGATAACCTTATGGCATGCTGCCAAATCTACTCTACTCTACACTATCATCTTTCTTCTTTTTGATTAAAACATGACAAATATTTATTCAACTGCGGCTACACTTACACCAAGAACTCCTATTGCTTCAAGAGCTGATTCAATTGCAACATTTACTGTGACAAGACGAGCGTTGAAATAAAGGAAGATTACACTGAAGCCGCAAAAGAGGTTTATAAGTTGTTTCAAATCACAGAGTTTAAATCTTAACTGGGACATTTTAGTATTTTCTTAAATCCTCTTATATAAATCTTTTGGCTCCGACCCTGTTATCTTCTATTAGTTCATTCCTAACTTTATGCAGAATGATTTTTACAAAATATTTATTGAATTATAGACACTATTTAGGAGGACTATATTTTTTCCTTTGCTCCTTTTGTTATGTTCTTTAGTTTTATGGTGTTCACTTTTCCCACACCAGAAGAAACAAGTTGCTACAAAAACAAAGGCCCATTTACATGAAAACTCTTAACTTTCTCGGCCTTTTGGCTAAGATCAAGTGTAGTATCTGTTCTTATCAGTTTAATATCTGATAATGTGGATCATTGGTTCAGACGATATTAACTCTATTTTATGATGTGGAAGGTTCATAAAGGTAGCTTGCTGCCTGGGCCTTCATGTGTCGCCTAAACGTTGCACTACTGCTTTGGCCTGGTGCACCCCACCAAATCTAGTTCAATGTTTCTGCAATATGTTGTTTTTGAGTCCTTTATACTTGTTTTTTATTGGAATTATTAATTGTGGTGTCTGTGCACCTCAACTATTTCATTGAATCATCGGATGCCTACCACCTCTAAAGTACTCACCCGTTTCATTGATCTCTAGAGGCCTTTGGATGCTAGCTAGAATACTACTTTAGAATGTCGGAGCCAAAAATTTATAGACTGATTCTCTCACCCACAAAACTGCTGCTCTCGATCCCACCCATTCTTAAGTTGGCTGATGCACTTAATCAGAAAGTGAAGTCTGTGAGGTACACTCGTGGTAGTTTCATCTTTCTTGGGGCTCAACCATATCCACATCACCATCTCTCTGAAGATGTGGGCATGCTTGACAGCTATTTCGGTAAAGTTTGGTGCAGGCAGCAATGCATATTTGATGGATAGTGCTGTTACACAACAGAACTGGCATGTGTATTCTTCTTCAGCTGAATCTGCCGATGCCAATTATGTGAATCCAGTTTATACACTGGAAATGTTAGTACTCAATCTAGCACTGCTGCTGAGATGACTGAAGTTTCAGGCATTTGTAGGATTCTTCCAGAACCTAATATATGTTATTTCGACTTTGACAGCAATCTCCACAATTAACATAACACCCGTGGATGGATTCAGCTATGCAAGTTTTGAAGCAGTGTTATGATTTCAGAGAGGTCAACTTGACTGCAATGATTGAGAGGGTGTTGTCCGATGATTACGCTGTGACACTCCTGAGAAGCAACTTTATACTGAGTCTGGCCTGGACATTATCGGATCTGGAGAAAAGACTACTGAAGTACTTGGTAAGGGAGGATCAGTTACATACCTCACATTTAGTAGCGGTGACAGCTGCGGATCCCCCAGATCAATCCTTAATATCTAGGCGTGCAAATAATGTTTCTTTGTGGATTCATGAGGTCTAGTAGTAGCATTAGTGTTTGGTATTTAAATTCTGTGGTAAGTCCGGGATGAAATGAACTGTCTCTACTAAGTTAATGAACCTCGTTGTTAGAGTGCGTACCCTACTGATTTTAGTGTTTTACTCTAATAGTTGTCTATCAGTGGAACAAGTGAGCTAACGTGGTTCACGTAAGTAAAGTATGAAGCCAATATTTTTACGTGGAAAACACCCGGCTCAAGAAATGTAAAAACCCACGGGCCTGTACCTCTACAGGATTTAACCCCAACTTCACTAAAACTTTGAGCCTCAAAAATCTACAAATTACAAGACTTCTTGTAAACTAGGAATTAAACTTCTAACTCCTATTTCTACAATAACACAAATCTTTCCAAGATAAGTGTTCTCAAGTCTTTGAGTTCCCTAACTTGAAGACACAGCTCCTAACTCAGTTTATATTTCACTGAGACTAGAACTAAGACTCAGTACAACTCAAAGAACCAACCTATTACACAAAGTCTACGACTTGCTAAGTAAAGGACCAGGTTCTTCTTTAAGCTAGTGAACTGATTTGCTGATTGATGCTTATCAGTGCATGAGTGAAGCACTTGAATGTTGTTTCTTGTATTTAAGCCAACTCCTGATTTAAGTCGTTTAGATGATGTGCTTTTCTTTCTTTAATAGGACTCTAATAGGACTCTATTAGGTAGTTTCACTCCTTGTTCCATTATATCTCGTTGATCCTTGATCGAGTAGGACTCTGATATTTGCTCAATCTTCAAGTGTTTGTGTTTATCCACCTTTCAACTTCTTTGCTGCATGTGATAAGCGTTGAGAGCATATCTGAATTTCCTTGCTTATCCACTCCTGTCTTTACGCATTGTCAGCCTTGCATCTATTTCGATGTGCTTCACATGTGAGGAGCAGTATGACTAACATGTTTCACACACATATGTCAATCATCAAAACTCCTTTGCTCTAACACTTGTAGCATTATACTAACGTTTTTGTGGGAGACTATATAAAATATCATCATTTGTGAATATGTTTGTACTCCATGTTCTTCTGAATGTGTTTTACGCTTTGAACATTCACCTGTTTTAAAAAATATTATTGAATTGCAGACTATTTGGGAGGACTATATATTTCTTTTGCTCAACAAATCTTATATTGCTTTTGCTCAACAAATCTTAGTTTTTGTTGTTCAATATTTCCCACATCAGAAAAAAGTAAGAAAGAGACACCAGAAAGTTGCTATAGAAACAAAGGCCCATTGACTTGAAAACTAATACCTTTCTCGGCCTTTTGGCTAAGAGCAAGTGTAGTATCTGTTCTTATCAGTTTGATATCTGATATGTGGGCCATTGGTCCACATGATATTAACTCTATTTTTTTAGGGGGAAGGCTCATCAAGGTAGCTTGCTGCCTGGGCTTTCTCACGTTGCCTAAGTGTTGCACTGTTGCTTGGCCTGGCGCACCCCACCAAATCTAGTTTAATTGTTTAG
>NC_061120.1:214292492-214306129 GCF_002878395.1 Capsicum annuum | reverse complement strand
CGGTTTTTCATTAAAATATAACCAAACCAACAATGTCGGTTTTCTAAATCTATAAACCAAATCAAACCAATATACAATCGATTTTTATATTTTGGTTTTAATCGGGTTTTTTTGGTTTGTTTGGTTTTTTTACAATTATAATGTGATTGAAGAAAAAATTAAATATTTTAACTAAAAAGATTAAAAAAAAAAACAATGGTCATAGAGTAGTTCCAATTAAAACTAAGTTGGCAAATTACTAAGACGTTTAAACTACTATCTCTCAAAGTAATATTATGTAGATATTCAGTGGTTCAATTTGTAAGTCACTAGTCACAATAACTTGTCTGAAAGTTTCCTTCACATAAAATGTGAGCATAAAGAAGAATGAAGAATTGGAGACAACTTATTAAAAATTTAACTCCATAAAATAATTAACTATAACATAATTCCACAAGAAAAAAGAGAAAGAAGAGAAACAAACCTAAATCAAAACTTGATGAATGAGGAGAATGAGAAAAGTAAGATGAAAGTAAGATGAGGAAATAATGAGAACTCTCTGAAAACTTGGAAAGTAAAATGTAAAGTGAAGCAATTGAAGAGTTATATGTTTTTATATTAATATTGGGTTTTGTATTAATCTATTACTAATGGATAAATATTAGGGAAAAGGACAGCAATAGCACCTAAAACTAAAATAATATCATAAAAATAGCACTCAAAATTAAATACCCTATAAATAGCCACAAACTAATTTCACTAGCTAACCGTCATTGTCATACGCTTAAACATAATCGAAAATGTCGTTAAAGTAACTTTCTCTTTCTTTCTTTCCTTTTCATTCACAATTTCCTTTCCATTCAAACTCCCAAACCTCTATTCTTTTACCTTTTTTGATACTTCAATTAATCTTTCTTATTCCATAAATTTTGTATAAAATCTCCAAAAATCTGCATTCAATTAGCTTCCTATAATTTTTTTCCATTGTAAATTTGCTCAAAATTGATACAAAATAATGGCTTCAACTTCAATTTTAGTTTCAATAATGATAAAATAGGGAGGTCAATGGATATCTGATGTTGAATTTAAGTGTATCAATGTGGTATAAAAGAGTATCAACTGAGTATAGGGATTGCATGTGCATGCAAAGAATTCCCTCTCCCTTTTTAAAAAAAGTATATCAATGTAGTATAAAAGTGTATCAATGTGACATAAAAATGTATTAAATGGGTATAAAGACTGTATATGCATCCATAGGCTCCCCTTTTTTTAAAAAAAAAAAAAAAGTGTATCAATGTGGTATAAAAGTGTATCACACTGGTATAAAAGAGTATCAATTGGGTATAGAGACTGTATGTGCATGCAAAGGTTCCCCTTCTCTCTTTTAAAAAATGTGTATCAATCTGGTATAAAAGAGTATCTATTGGCATATTCTTTTTTTTATCTTTACATGCATCAAAACATCTCCGACTCACTGGTTGAGTCAGCCTCTAAGAAGAACATCTCCGACTCACTGTGATTGAATCAGCCTCTGAGAAGAACATGGACCAAGACATGGTTTTTCTCTTACCTTGAGACCTCATTATTTATATTTTTCTTCTTCAAGTTTAAAGAACTATGACATTGCTTCAAGTACAAACCTGTATGTAATGATTCTGTAAAATAATCATCATTAACAACAAATTTGAGGTCAAAATTGACCGCTTTACTCATTAATTTTAACTTTCCTTTATTTTCTATTTTTTGCTTCATGTCCGTAGTTTTCAATGCTCCAATGCAGGAAACAACAAATCAATTTTTGATATTGATCATAAAATACAGTAGATTGATCGATGCATAATAGAGGAGAAAAAAAGAAGATTTGAGAAAGTATATTTAGAAAAGAAAAGTGATTTAAGAGTAACAACTATAAAGAGCATTTAATTTCCTTAATTGTGTAAGGAGAGTGGTTTTGGGATAAGTGGCTAAAAAAGGAAATAAATTAGGTCAACTGGCTCCAATTGTCCATATTTTCATAGTGTGGGTCATTTCTTTTTTGAAATGGTCAGTTCATGTTCTTTTTCCTAAATATTATAACTAAATGCCCAAGAATATATATCTATTTTCTGAATATAAAAAAGTTATAAAAGTAATTAAAAAGTAGATTATAAGTAATATTTTTTTATGTATAAAAAATTAAATTATATATGTATTATGTGGTTCAGTTTAGGTTCGGTTTGATTTTATTTTTGCTAATACCAAACGAAACCAAGAATGATTGGTTTTTTTTTTTAACACCAAACCAATCAAACCAAACCATAAGTCGATTTTTTTCCTCGGTTTGGTTTGATTCATCGGTTCGGTTTGACTTAATTGTTCGGTTTGTACACCCCTAATTGGCACTATCAAACTTTCCATCTACTGGAAAGATCTTATCCACCATTTCTACTTTGTCAATCAAAGTATCATCAGCATAAAAAATCAAACAATGCTTTCCCTTAGAAAGTAAGGAGTAACCTTTAGACATCATTTGACCAACACTCAACAGGTTACATGCTAAAGAAGGAAGATACAACACATCATGTATAAGCTTTGTACCTTGGTTAGTTTTCCACTTCTTCTACTTCTTCATCTCTTATACTTGTTCTTTGTTCTAATCAGCTCTGCAACGGACAAAGTCTTCAAATCACAAGATTCCTCGATTGCTGAAATCTTGGACTCGAACCTTACTGGTAAGCTTATCATCATCTTTTCCACCACCTTTGAATCTGGAAAAATTTCACCAAAATAATCTTATTTTGTTTACAATTTTCAGAAGTTTGGCAAAGTACTCCTTCACTGTATCTCCTTCTTTTATCCTTAACATCTCAAATTCTCTTTTGAGAGTTAAGAGTTTGACAGTTTTCACTTTGTCACTTCCATCAAACTCCTCTTTTAGCTTCTCCCATACTTCTTTAGGTGCTTCACAAGCCATTATTCTTGTGAAAATCACATCTGAAAGTGCTGAATGAAGACACGCGAGTGCCTTTGGTTTATTGGACTTTGCATCTTCATAATTCTTCATTTGTGCAACAGTTGGATTTGGTCCCAATGGAGGGGGATCATTTTCACTTTCAACTGTTTCCCATAGACTAAGATCTTTGAGATAAGACTTCACCTTTATCACCCATATGTGATAATTTTCTCCTGTAAACATAGGAGGACTTGCACCCAAGAAGCTATTGGATGCCATGTTACTACTTTTCAGGTTTCTTTTTTTAGAAGATCTGAAAAAAAAACTTATCTTTAGGCCTTCACAGATCCCTCAAGAAGGTTGGCTCTTGATACCACTGTTACAATTTGGAGCTTAAGAGAAGAAAAAAGGTTCAGCAGGAGTTTTCATTCATACATTCAGCATTCATTCATAGTCAGCATTTTACAAAGACTATACTTATAAGCTACATGAGTCTTACAAGATACACTTCATAAGTCTTACAAGACACACTATCTTACAAGACACACTTCTCCAAAATAAAGACTACCATTTATCTTTTAAAATAAAACTAAACATAATATTTAAAAGAAACTATTAAACAAAAGACCATCAAGAAGAGTCTCATATTCTAACACTAATATCATAAAAAAATCTGAAAAGTTTGTGGTACTTCCATATTCACAAAATTTTAGTTAAAAACCTTTTTTTAAAAGTTTTTCATAGATTAGTTATCTCTTATCCCTCACAATGTATTGATAAAAAATGATACATTGTTGTTTTGGTGGGTGCGTCAGGCCACATCAGTAGTGCAACACTTAGACGACGCGTGAAGGACCAGGCAAAAAATAGTCCTCCCAAATAGTATACAAATCAATAAATATTTGTAAAGCAACTCATATTGAATAAAGTTCAGAATGAGCCAATAGAGATAATCAGTGTCAGAGCCTTCTTCCTAACCTTCCTTTACAGTGGACTATGTCCTAAGTACAGACTATGAAGGATTAGGTAAGATGGTTGATGTGATTGCCTTGAAATTATAGCTGAACTTTCACCACTTGACGACACCAAACAAGCAGATAGATACTGAAAACAATCTGAAGAAGTTTCTATCACCACACTGTGTGAGGTTATACTTACACAAGTAAGACCTTTATTAAGGAATTACATGTTCTAAGCTGAGGTGTACATACTAAGGTAGTATTTTAGCTAGCATCCAACGGTGTATAGACATCACAACTCTTTCATTATGAAGTAGAGCAAAATTCAGTTAAGCGTGACCATGCATGTCTCTTTTTGTCTCGCTGAAAATTAATCATGGTGCTCAACTTACTGATTGACCACTAGGCCACACCCTTGAATGCACAAAAGAAAAAAGTACTAAAAGTAGAGTTTACTCAACAAATATAAAATCACTATAATCCTTTTCCTTTCATATGATAGTTTTATCTGTAACTCAGGGAAATGAACCAAAAATAAGACATACAAACCTCTGAGAATACAAGATATTTAGTTACAGCACCTAAGCAACAACAACAACATACCCAGTGTATTCCCATCTAGTGGGGTCTGGGGAGGGTTGAGTGTACGCAGACCATACCACTACCTCAGGTGAAGTAGAGAGGTTGTTTTCGATAGACCCTCGACTTAAAACTGTTACAGCACCTAAGCAAATAGTGAATTTTTGCATTTTTTTTACTGATACGAGTCAAATGGTCGCCTTAACTTTCAATGACATCATTTGAAGTTAGTACGTCGGGCATTAAACTTTGGTCGCATTGAAGACACGGGATCCTACATGGAGGGGCCGATTTGAGTACACCAAAGAGCAATCCCGCATGTGGAAGATTGCTTGGAGCATTGAAGATTGAGGACTCAAGGTTTTGGGCCCTTCATTAAGGGCATTTTGGTCACTTAGCCTTGTTCAAGTAACACTCCATGGCCGCCTCACCTCATTAAGGGTATTGGAGTCGTTTTGTCTCCTATTATGTAATAAGGCTATATATAGTCACTTTCCAATTGTAGGGGCAATTGTAGGGGGGTGCGGATAACTTGTATGATAAAATAGATCTATTATAACTTCAATGGATCTATTTTTATTTGTGCGTGGATATTTCTTAACTTTTCTAAATATTTTTATTTTTATTTTTATTTTGAGTTTATTTATGTTAGTTTTATCGATATTCATATCTTAGGGGATGATTATATAGTAATTGATTAAATGTTTTACTATAGTATTCTTTATTTTTTTTCTCTTAGTTTTTGTAATTCTTCTATATTATTTTGAAGGTATTCTAAATATTCTATATCTTTTGTTTCAAAATATCCAATTACATTGTCTTTCATAAGTTTTTCTAATAATATTATTTCTTCCATATTTTCTCTCCAATATTTTAAATATTCATAGTCTATCATTTTATCCTGTAGTAATTGTAGATTTACAAATTTCTATATAATAATTTATCCTAATTGTACTGTAATGTATATTTAATTCTAGATTTTCAATGCTATTTATTATCTTGTATTGTTCTTCTCGTAGCGATTTTTTTAAATTATATAAACTATCACATGTACTTTTTCCTAAATTTTCTAGGGTTTCTTCTATCCATATTAATTTTTCTTTTAGATTCTCCATTATTTTTCTAATTTGGTTTCTATAATTAATTTCTTCATTTAGATTATCTTGATTTTCTCTACTTTTTCTAATATATTCTAACATTTCTTAATCTGAATAATATCCATCTGGGTAATTATCCAGGTATAACTGTTCTATCCAATTTATAATTTCCATTTCATAGTCTAATACTTTTTCTAATAGTATTCTCCTAATATCTATAATTTCTATATGTATATATAAGATTAATATTTTAAGATTATCTGTCATTTAAAATTGGTTAAATAATTTATTATAATGTTTTTTAGTTGTTTGTTTTAATCTCATTAATTCTTCTATATTTTCACTAAGAAATTGTATACATCTTATATCTTTAGTCCTCATATATTCATCTAAATTTGTTTTCATGTGTTTTTCTGTTGATTGTATATTTTTCATATCCATTTTCCAAAATTCTAAATATATATAATTTATCATGGTTGGTATGTAGGTTTGGTATGTAGGTATTTGTAAGAGTAGTTAGGTAAGTGTGGTATATAATTTATTCTAGTCATAAAATATTTATCAAATATTTTTTCCAATATGATTTTTCTTATATTTACAATTTCTATATCCTTAACTACATACAAAACAAGTATTTTAAATTTATCTACTATTTCGTTAGATAAATTAGTATTCATTTTTCATATGATGCTTTTTCAAAATATTCCCTTCAATCATGCACATAACAAAATATGATCACTTTAGATTGCTATATATTAGATTATTCTTAAATAACATATTCTTCGGTCACTATTAGCATGGTAATTTGGATACTTTTCCCTTAAACAACGTCTCTACTCTGGTTACTCCCCTATCACGGCTTTCTTGTCTCACTAGTTTTACTTTTAGGATGGCATAGTTCTTAGGAATTTTTCTCCTTTTCCACTTTTCTAATAAACTTCTTAACATGCTATTTTTCGAATAATTCTACTATAAAGCAACTAACATGAACTTATTTTATCATATTATGATTGTTAGGAACTTATGAATTTAGCTATTCATAATAGTAAATGAATATACCTGTTCTGGTAGGTTTAATAATTCTAAGGTTTGTTCCTCCATAGATTTTTCCATTGAAATATACCTGTTTTTTAATAATCAAATTATTTGTTGTAGACAAGAGAGATTTTTTTGCTTCAACGCATGAAGGCTTGCTTCTTTCTGCCTTCGATGCCTTCATTTATAATGGATGCTTTACATAGTTTTACGTACTAATGTTTTACACGTTCCTAAAAACTTTACACGTATCTACATACTATTACTAAGACTAATCTTTTACATAAAGTCTTACAAACTTAAAAAAGTCAAAAAGTCTATAGTAGGCTAATAATGGTATCTACCTAACCTAGTAAAGACTAACTATACAATGTCTTTTACATAAAAGAAATCAAAAGCTATAATAATTCACATGTTGAAAACTATAAGTCATATGTCATTTTCATATCTTTTATGACTTTGATAACTTTTGTCTTCTTTTCTCTATTGTATCTGCTGTTTTTTTATCTTCTTTTCAGCTGGCATGCTTATCTTCATTCTAGCTGTACATCTGGGACAATATTATCTTCTCCATTACATCTCGAACATTGATGGTCTGGATATTTGTATCCAATTATCTTGCAATATCTTGTCAATAATCCGTCTGAAATAAATCCTCTCCTAATTACTTTTGCAGTAGATTATTTTTCTGGATTAAGTAATGTCATTATCCATTGTCTAACATCTTCCATATCTACTTGTCGTAGTTCTTTTGAATTTGAATAAATCATCTGATGGTCTTTTGAATAATAGCTTCATATTCGGTTTCCATAGGTATAATTGTTTGCTAGTTCTTGAATAACTGTAGCTAGTCCAATAAGTTGTTTGTTTGCATAAAAATTAGGTATCTGGATTTTGGGTATCTTTGGCTGCTGCACAATATCTTCTGGTATAATCATATCTCTGGTTAATCCTATTTTTACAACTTGTATAACTGGTTTTATCTCGTCGTATAATATCTCTGCTGGTGTAGTATAACACTTTATATAAAATATATTTCCTTTGGTTACTCTTTTATAGGTGTTGAATATTTTTTGTAATTCTTCCATAGCTGATAGTTCTTCTCCATCTTGGGTGTATATGGTATTTAATAATCCATAATCAAAACAAGTTTTTATTAAGCTTGGGTTGGTTTTGGGTAGTGCAATTAGCTTGTTGTGACCTTGTAATCTTTGGATTATATAGTTTGTGTTGGGTTCTTTGATATCTGTAGCTCTGGGGTTAAGGTTTAGAAAAGTTTGTACTCGCTAGATATTTTCTATGTATTTTTGGGTTGTATAGTTATAAACATTTTTATCTTGGTTCAGACTATCTCGATATGTGATAATTTGTGGGGGTATGTTCAAGAGGTCTTTTTGTATTTTTGATGTAAATGGTTTTTCAAGTGTCTTATTTAAGTTCATATTCTGGTATCTTTGTCCAATAACTCCTTTGCTTGTACCTGAAATTGTAGATTGATAAACGTTATGGGTTTTACGGAGTGTCCCAACATCTCCTTCTAGCTCTGGAATTTTAATGTCTTCCGATCGACATAGCTCTGCACACTGCTGGTTTAGCTGATTTGTAGCTACAGACTTCAGTTTAATTTCATTAGTCTTTAGCTTTTCTATTTCATTACCCATACTGTCCACTTTCATTGAAAGCGTAGTTAGGGTTTTGAATATCTTTTCTAAAGCATCATCTTCTATTATATCAGTCTATGTAGCTTTTTCTTGATATGTAATCTGCAATAACGTTTTTGTTAGTACTAATTACTTCAATTGTACATGTAAAATTTAATATATTCAATACTAGTCTCCAAATCTCTTTTGTTGTAACTGAATTTTGTATTTTCTTTGTTAGCCACCAATGTACCTGTGTATTATCTGTTCGTACAATAAACTTGTTATATACAATATATGGCTCAAATGCTAATAAACATTTATATAATGAACATAATTCTTTTCTATTTATTTCCCATTTCATTTCTGTTTCATTAAACGTTCCTGAATAATATCTACAATGATGTTCTATTCTTTCATTTTTGTACCTATATTTAAGTACTGCTCCATAACTACATTCACTAGCATCTGCTTCTACTATATATAAAAAATTTCTATTTTTGTCGGAAATTGTAATTTTGGTAATTCTTTACAAAGTGTTTTTATTATCTGGACTTGTTTTTTATCTTCTTCGTTATAATTGTATTCTACATCCTTTTTAAATTTTTTCTATAAAGGCTTTAGATTTTCTGTTAATTTTGGTATATATTCCCTTACTTGGTTTACTAATCCCAAAAATGATTGTAATTTTTTTTGTATTTAATTCTTCTTTCGAATTTATTATTTTTTGTACTATACGTTGTTGCATTTTTACTCCACTTTTATCTATTTGTATTCCTAAAAATTCTATCTGGTTTTTCATAATTTCTGCTTTCTTTTCACTTAAATTTATTCCCGATTTTTCTATTATATCCGTAAATTGTTCTAATAATTTTAAATGTTCTTCTTTGGTTTTTGTATATAATAGTATATCATCTATATATACTATACAATTAGGTAATTGTTTAAAATAATTACTCATAAAATGTTGATATCTACCTGGTGCATTTTTATATCCAAATGGTAGTACATTCCATTCATAAAATTCCTGTGGTACTGTAAATGCGGTTAATTCCTTAGATTCTTCTTCTAACTTTAAATGGTAAAATCCTGATTTACAATCAAATTTACTAAAGTAATTATATCCTTGTAGTTGTCTTATTTTTAATATGTTATTTGGTATTGGGTAATTATATGTCATAGTTTTTGCATTTAAGTTTCTATAATCAATAACCATTCTACTTTTTCCTCTTTTTTGTTCACTATGTTTATTTACTATAAATGCTGGACTATTGTGTTTACTATTACTTGTTTGTATATATTGTTTTTCTAATAATTCATCTATATGCATTTTATATTCTTTTAAATCGTCAAAATTATATGTCGATGTTTTTTGAGTTATTATGCTATTTTTATCTATTAATTCAATTTTTATAATAGTTTTATGTTTTTTCCATCCTTTTAATGAATCTTCACTATATAATTGTTCTAATTTTTTCTTAATTATTTCTATCTTATTTATTGAAAATATAGTTATTTCCTTTTTATTTATTGAAAATACGACTAGTTCTTAACTATTATTGGTGTTTTTAATTTATCCCATTTACTTTCTGGTATACAATTAAATCTACATAAATTAGCTTTGCTCCTGTATCTATCATAGGCGTATAATATCTACTGTAATACCGTTCTACTACTATCTTCATTAATATATATATTTTCATATCATGTTAAAGCTCTTTTTAAGAATAATTTCTCTCTGTTATATGTTATAGATAATTGTGTATGCTCTATATTATATGATTTTACTTGTTCTAACCATTTTATTCCTAATGTTATGTCAGCTTTTTGCATTTCTTCCTTTATTTCAAATTCTATTTTTATTTTTCTAACTCCTATTTTTATTTCTTTTTCTGCTATATTTTTAGTGTTTATTAAACTTCTTGGTAGATCTCGGCATATATTATTGTCAGATTTTATTTCCTCATTTTTTACTAGATATCTTGCTAAATAATTTTCTTCTTGTCCTGTATTTAAGAGTATTAAATATTTTTTTTTCATTTATTGCTCCTGTTATGTAATATTGGTTTAAATTAGTTGTTGAACTTGTTTCATAACTTGTTCTTTTTTATGAACTTGATGATTCTGGTTTTTCATAAGCTATTCTTTTTGTTGTACTTATTCTATCATTTATTATTTCTAAATTTTCTTCTATATCTATGTCTCTATAACTGTAATCATTATTATCAGTTGTTTTTACAAATTGTTCAAAAGGACTTTCTATTTGTATTTTGTTATTTTATTTTTTCCCGTTATTTTAAGTTTTATTGTTAATACAAATAGATTTTTACATCTTGCTGTAAATATTTTACTTCCTGGGTTAGTTCTATTCCTGATATTTTCCAATATAATACTAATGATTTATTTATATTTTTATCTGTTATTGCTATTCAATAATTCGCAATTATTATAAATTTAAATTTTTCGTATATTAAATTTCTTTTATGGCAGTTATTATACTTTTTTCAATAGGTTTTATAATTCTATCATCTGCTAGGTATAATTCTATTAGTGTATCTATTCCTTCTCTAAAACATGCTTTTATCAATATCTCTGTTCCTCCAAGGTGTACATATTTTATTGGGTTTTTACTTTTTATATCGTTTATTTCTTTATTAATTATTCTTTTTGTTACTAGTGGTATACTAGCTCTTCCTTTTACATATCTACAATCTATTAGATGTTCTTTTTGGCTTACTACATAGTATTCTTCTACTAAATATGATTTTTATTGTTGGTATTTTAAATATTTTTTCTACACTTAAATCTAATTCTTTTCCTTTTATTTCATCAAATATTTGATTATCAAATATTAATTTTTGATCTGTTCCTTCTTCATTTAAATATTCTTCCTTTGTTATTATTTTTATATCTTCTTCAATTATATCTTCTTCAGTCATTTAATTCATCTGAAATTTCATATATACTATCTTCACTTTCTAATTCGTAATCTATATAATCTATCTGCATATATTCTGTATTTTTTATTTTTATTTTTGATATTTGTTTATTTTTTGGGTTTTTAGGTAATTTACAATCTCTAGCTAAATGTCCTAATTTTCCGCAATTATAACAAGTACATTCTTCTATAGATTTCTTTTTCCTATATGGTATTTTATGTTTATAATTTTTTACATAATATCTTTTTCTTGGTTTCTTATATTTATATTTTGATTTTTTGTATTTCTTATGTCTTTTTCTTTTCTTATAATATCTTTCTTTGCATCCAAATTGAGGTGTTATTTTGTCTTTGCAACATGCTAAATTTCTTATTAATGTTTTTTTCATTTTTATTTCTTCTCTATATTTTTCACATAGGTTTCTATACCATTGTTGTAAAATTTTTATTCTTGCTCCTAAAGTATCTACTATTTTTGCTTCATCCCAACTTTTTATTATTTTTGAACTAAATGGTTCAGGTAATTTACTAAAATATAATTTTCTTAATTTCTTACTTTCTTCTGTATTATATGTTCCTTTATAATAATATTCTTTAAATGCGCAAGTATATTCATCTATATAACACATATTACATATTGCTAATTTTAACATTAAATTCCTATTTGTACCTTTCTCTTAATTTTGTTCTTCTTCTGTTGTTGTCATGCTGCTAAATTCGTCTTTTATAACTATTTCATATTTTTTTAATAATTCTATAGGTGTTAATTTAGTTGTAGTTGTTGATGATGTTTCTTCTGTAGGTTTGTCAGTTCTTAATACCCTTTTACTATTTTCAGTTAGATTTGAAAACCATAATTTCACTGTTCCTATTAGTGTTCTTTCTATATATTCTGGTGCATCTGTTACATTTATATTATTATCTAATAATTGTTTTGTCATATATCTTATCCACAATTGTATTGTTTTTTCTGTATCTATTACACAATCTAAGTCTAAAAAGTTATAATTTTTATTAACTATTTATTTTGGTGTCCATTTGTCATATTCATCCTTTAGATTATATCTTTTAAACTTATTCTTATAATATATAGGTTTTCTTATTTCTGATGTTGTAGGTATTATATTTTCATCTTCTTTTTTATCTAGAGTATTTATTTCTGTGTTTCTATTTTCTAAGTTTTCTTCATTAATTAATTCTTGTTTTTCATTGATTTCTAAATTTTCTGTATTTGCTAAGATTTCTGTATATGTTTCACTATCTTCTGAATTATAATTATCTGTTTCTTCAACATCTATTGTATTTATTTCTAATTCCCTAGTTTTTATTTCTTTATTGTTTATTTCTAATTTTTCTTTAAATTGATTTATCTCGTTTAATAATTTTTGTTCTTTATCTTTTTCTTCTTTTTTTCTGTTTTTTTTTTCATACAGATCTTTTAGCATTTGTAGTTCTTTTTCTAATTCAGCAATCCTACTATTTTTAGTTTCTTCTATTTTTCGTACTTTTTTTGTAGTTTGTTGTTTTATTTTTTCTATTTCCTTTTTTCTATCTATCTCTTCGTTTTCTTTTTCTATTCTTACCATAACTGCCAATTTATCTTCTAATTTTAATTCTTCTTTTTCTAACATTAAATATAAATGTTCACTTATTTTTTATACCTTCTTCCTAGATTAGAAAATACTATTTTTTTTTAATCCTTTATAATTTTTATATATTATAAATTCTTCTTTGTTCATTTTATTTAAATGTATATAAGTTATGTTGATATATATTCTAGACTATCTATTATTGATTTTCTTCTTTTTCTGCATTTATTAAATTTTTACTAACTACCACAATTATGTTAATATTATAATCTTTCTATCCTTATTTTTATTTCTTTATCGCAATTTTGAACGCAGGCACCCTCTACCACAAATTATGATGTAGGCTCAACCACTTGGGCCAACCTTAGGCAGCACCCCTCCAAAGTGAAATGAAGGTCACAAGCCTAGGCCATGGGTCCTACTAATCGCCTATTGACCCGTCCAGGTAAGCATGTTGTCCAGTTAGCTCAGCCCATTACAAATACTACAGCTTTCGCTCCGCTTCTCTATTAGTTGTCAATGTGGGACAATCACTCATTACTCTCCATAGCTTTCTGTTTGGAGATGGGAAAAAAAAATCAGTGTAATGTATATTTGATTCTATTTGAATATACAAGAACTAAGAAATAGTATGTCTCCTTATCAAACAAGCTGTTAGAGAACAGTTCTTCAGATGTATTTCAAGAAACCAATATCTACAATCCTGCAACGATGATGGCACGTACATTTCAGATCCTCCAAAAGTAGTGCATTTTCTTGGATCAATTTCTAGCTAACATCCTGGCAATCGGTGAACATTATGCGAAAATGAGGTTCGAAATCCTGTAGAAACAAAAGAGATCAACAGTTTCTTTCCATTTGTCCAGAGTCTTGGACACAGTTTTTCATG
>NC_061120.1:214274621-214289492 GCF_002878395.1 Capsicum annuum | reverse complement strand
ACTATCTAAAGAAGTGTGTGGTTCATGTCAGATAGGCAAGGTTTTGATACCAAACTCCCTAAGAACACAACAACACAAACACCAAAATCAGTCCACTAGTTTAAGAACTATGGACCCTTTTGATGACCTCTCTCGGATTCGCAAGAAGAACAAGAAGGGAAGTGATATCAAGAGTCAAACACACTAAAACAGCAACAACACTTGATGAACAAGATGGAATAATAAAAACACACGGTTACAAGACAAGAACACAAATGGATTACACTAGATATAGATAAAAGATTACAAGAAAGTAAAGATACATAGATAGACAAAGGGATAGTATAATATTAACAACCCAAAATCTTATTCCACTTTTGGACCTTTCATATCACACACAACCTAAACTTATCTCTTATGTGCCCTGAAGGGAACCATAATTCCCAAGCAATCTCCGTTTCTAAGCAAATGATCAACATAAGGATTCCACCTTGCTAAAGACTCTCAAAGAGGCTAAAAAATATATTCTCCAAAAATCCCCCAAAAATTACCTAATGAGGTTCTATTTATACCTGGGTTAACTTATTACAAATGACTAAAAAACCCTTGCAAAGGGCGGATGAACAGTGAACGCGGATGAACAGAGAACAGTTTTGGAGCTTGTGGAACTTGTTCTCTACACTTCAAAACTTGTTCCTTGGATGGGCAAACCCCCGAACTTGATTCTTAACACATTGGACCCCGATCATGATCGTACCCATATCAGGTTTACAGGAAACCATTTCCTACAAGTGCTTCATGGAGGGCAATTGAAAAGCTTGAACTTGTTCACACTGATGTATGTAGACCTATGAAAACATCATCCTTGGGTCAAAATAAATATTTTTTGTTGTTCATTGATGATTTTACAAGGATGACTTAGGTGTATTTTTTGAGTAAAAAGTCTCAAGTATTTTCAGTTTTATGAAGTTTAAAGCTTTCGCTGAAAGACAGAGTGGCTGTAAGCTGAAGTCTTTGAGGTCAGACAATGGAGGTGAATATACTTCAAATGAGTTCAACAAGTATTGTGAAGATGCAGGGATTGATCACAAGCTGGCAGTAAGTTATTCACCAGAACAAAATGGAGTCTCAGAGAGAAAAAATAGGACGGTAGTTGAAATGTCTAGATGTTTGTTGCTTGAAAAGAAACTACCACAAAGTTTTTGGGCAGAAGCTATTTCTACTTTAGCTTATTTATTGAATAGGCTGCCAACCAAAGCTATAGATGGTAAAACTCCTATTGAGGCATGGAGTGGAAAAAGGCCATCTGCCAAGTACTTAAAAATCTTTGGTTCAATATGCTATTCTCATGTTCCTTTAGTGAGAAGTAGCAAGCTAGAACCGAAAGGTGAATTGGGGATCTTTATTGGTTATTCATTGTAGGCCAAAGGTTATAGAGTTTTTAACTTGCAAACAAAAGGTATTTCCATCAGAAGAGATGCAGTGGTGGATGAGCATGCTTATTGGAATTGGGATAAGGAGAAAGTTGAGAAAGAAAATACAGGTTATTTGAACTTGAATCCGCTGTCTGAAACACAACTATTTGGCTCTGAAAATCTGGAAGAAGCTAAAGAATCAGATGGTGAATCCTCACTTGATTTGCCAATTTTGAAGACAAGATCCCTTTCAGATATATATATATATATATGAAAGATACAATGTTTCTATCTTGGAACCCAATACCTATCAAGAAGCATCAAAACATGATATTTGGATTGAAGCCATGAAAGAGGAGATTGGTATGATAGAAAAGAATGACACTTGGAAGCTGGTTGATAAACCCAAAGACAGAAATGTAATAGGGGTAAAATGGGTTTATAGAACCAAACTTAATCCAGATGGTTCATTTAATAAACACAAGGCAATGCTTGTTATGAAAGGTTATGCGCAAGTTGCAGGTATGGATTATGGAGACACATTTGCACCTATTGCAAGACATGATACAATATGACTTCTATTTTCTTTGGCAGCTCAATCAAATTGGAAGTTGTATTATCTGGATGTGAAGTCGGCATTCTTAAATGGACCATTACAGGAACAAATTTATGTTGACCAACCAGAAGGATTTCAAGTTGAAGGAATGGATGATAAAGTTTACAGATTGCATAAGCATTGTATGGATTAAAACAGGCTCCTCGAGCATGGTACAGTAAGATTGATGATCATCTCATTCATTGCGGCTTCAAAAGAAGTGAAAATGAAGCCATTTTATATGTGAAGAAGGCTAAAGGTGGAGATGTGCTAGTGGTATCACTCTATGTTGATGATCTTCTGGTAACCGAAAACAATGAAGCTATGGTGAATCAATTCAAGCAAGAAATAGAGACCAAGTTTGAGATGTCAGACTTGGGTGAAATGAATTACTTTCTGGGAATGGAGATTCATCAAACTACTGATGGAATCTTTATTTGCCAGAGAAAATGATAGTGGAACCAACCCCCAATACAGAAATAAGACACAAACACAAGAGAAACTAAGAGCTCAACAAGACCACTCTCTCGGCAGTAGCTAAAACATAAGAGAACCGAGAATACCAAGGGGATCACAAGGTGTATTTATACACCAAAACAGTAGCGATAACACGTGATGAACACAATATAACAAGAACAGCAACAAGAGATAACAACAACCCACGGTTTTCACTAGAACAATAACAAACAATTACAAGAATGAAAGGGATAGGTAGTGAGACATTAAACCTTACAAGAACTAAGAACCTAGGTATTCTTAAACACTAAGACCCTTAACTATTGTAAAATCAACACCAACACTCTTACCATGATAGAAGAGGGCGTGGACCACTCAAGCAACAAGGTTTCTAACAATGTTTTGCAATACTAATAATTCCACACTAGCATCACCCTCATTTAAGTTTGGTGGCTATTCTAAGCCCTAAAACTAAAGTATTACACTCCTCATGCTAGAGAGAGTTGTTCAAGTGTCACAACTTTCAATATCAATAAACAACTAAAGAACTAAAGACCTAAAACTAGTCTATTTATAGACTTATTACAAACATAAGTGAAATGTCTCAAATTCCCTTAATGAAAGGAAGAAAAAAGGTGCCTATGGAGTGTAGTGTATTACCCTTTCTTGGTGTGTGATATGGTGTTCCTTTGCACTTCATTTGCACACTTTGAGTCTCGGGTTTGATGCACACTCTTATAAGTTCATCTCCGTGATTATTCTTGTATCATCCTCTCCATCTTAAGAGGAATTTGCCCACAAATGCACAGCTTCACCTTGTTCAATTGGCCACTTAAAGGAAGCCACTCAAAATAGTCCACAACACATCTCAGCCGACATCTTCATTTTGAATCTTGGCTTCCTCTCCATCTTGAGCTTTACCTTCAATCTCATCCGATTCAAGTCTCCTACCATCATACAAACATTGTCATAGACCCTATATCCTTTATGTTCCTTTCTACCATTCTCCTCTACATGGACATAGTGGTTTTGATAACGTGGAGCTTTGGTCAAGAGGGTTGGTTTAGTGAAGCGGAGCTTCGGTTGTGGAGCTTGGACGGAAGGAATTTGAATGGTAAAAGTTGACGCCTTTGGTTAAGTGGATCTTGGATGGGAGGGTTCAGTTTTAGTGTAGGCATTTGGCGTGCAAGTCCTTGTTGGACTTGATCAAATTGTGGGAAAATGGGCCCAGTTATGTCTCGGTTTTTAGGGCTATTTGGAGCTTAGCTTACGACATTAGGTGATGGTCTTGGAGGTCTGTTCATTGGAAGTAAAGTGTCGGGAGTAAAAGCACGAGAGTTCCTTCGACTCTCCATTCGATTCCAACTCTCACTCATAGTTACCACATACGAGCCAATTTTTTCAAGACCCGCATTCACCCTAGCAAGGTCACGGGACATAGTATCAAGGAGGGACAAAATGGTACTTGTAGCATTATGGTCCACCGTGGGTTGAGGGGATGAGGTCTCAGGTTCTATTGCTCCAAAACAGTCCACAATGTCACAAAAACAGCCAACAAAAGACACAAAAACAGTCCCAAAATGTCACACACAACAACACCAGCAAACGTTCAAGTCTTGAACCGCAAACAACAATACCACACAAAGTAAACTCGTATTGTTGTTATAGTTGAAGTATGATGTTTTTCAAACTTGAGTTGTTCAATCTCTCTCCTTGATGATGAATTTCGGTTGTAGTGTAGGTGGACAAGGTTTGGATTCTTTTTTCAAGAGTCAAAGGCTTCCATTAACTTTTCACCAACTTGCACTAATTTGGTAAAACACCTTTTTGTAGTAGTGTTGTCTCTTTCCTCTTTTGGCTCTTCTTGAAAAGTGTTTGTCACCCTTTTAGTAACTAAGCTTTTTGGATGCCCTTTGTTTCTTTACCACTTTGGTGTTGTCTTTAAAGTATTCCAAGACAAACACAAAGCCTTGTATCTCTCTTATCTTTTAAAAATCAAACAAATCCTTTTGTTGAACACCACTTCAAGAACAATATGAACAACAACAAGAACAATATGAACAACAACAACCTCTTAGCCGTCCACCCTTCAACAACACTTTGACAAGAGCTCAAATCTTAGACTTTAGACTCAAAGGGTGTTAGTGAACAACAAGTTAACAAAATAAACTACTAATACAACAAAAACACACCGAAATCTAGACACAAATTTCATCCCAAAACAACAACAAGACACAATTTTGGCCAAGACAATAAGAATGGACAGATTTGCTTCTTTTTGGAATTTTCAGTTTTTCAACATTTATTTTTTTCTTTTTCGACTTAGAGAGCCCAAGATTGGTAGTGTAGGAACACAAACAGCCTTATCTCTGATACCAAATGATAGCAGAGCCAACCCCCAATACAGAAATAAGACACAAACACAAGACAAACCGAGAGTTCAACAAGAACACTTTCTCGGCAGTAGCTAAAAAACAAGAGAACCGAGAACACCAAGGGGATCACAAGGTGAATTTATACACCAAAACAGTAGCGATAACATGTGATGAACACAATATAACAAGAACAACAACAAGAGGTAACAACAACCCACGATTTTCACTAGAACAACAACAAACAATTATAAGAATGAAAGGGATAGGTAGTGAGACATTAACCCTTACAAGAACTAAGAACCTACGTGTATCTTAAATACTAAGACCCTTAACTATTGTAAAAGCAACACCAACACTCTTACCATGACACACAAGGGCGTGGACCACTCAAGCAACAAGGTTTCTAACAATGTTTTGCAATACTAGTGATTCCACACTAGCATCACCCTCATTTCATTTTGGTGGCTATTCCAAGCCCTACAACTAAGGTATTATACTCCTCATGCTAGAGAGACTTTGGTTCAAGTGTCACAACTTTCAATATCAATAAACAACTGAAGAACTAAAGACCTAAAACTAGTCTATTTATAGACTTATTACAAACATAAGTGATATGTCTCAAATGCCCTTAATGAAGGAAAGACAAAAGGTGCCTATGGAGTGTAGTGTATTGCCCATTCTTGGTTTGTGATATGGTGTTCCTTTGCACTTCACTTGCACACTTCGAGTCTCGGGTTTGATGCGTACTCTCATAAGTTCATCTCTGTGATTATTCTTGTATCAGAAAATATGCATAGGATGTTCTTAAAAAATTCAAGATGGAGAAGTGTAAGCCTGTATCAACTCCACTAGTTCACAATGAAAAGATCTCGAAGTCTGAAGGACGTGATAGGGCTGATCCAACAGTTTACCGAAGTCTAATTGGTAGTTTGTTATATTTGACAGCAACAAGACCTGATCTCATGTTTACGATAAGTTTTTGTCAAGGTTTATGCATTCTCCACTCAAGTTCACCTTCGTATTGCTAAACAAACATTGAGGTATATCAAGGGAACTGTTGATCATGATATTTGGTTTAAAAGGGAAGAGCGAGGGTAATTGATGGGTTATTCAGACAGTGATTGGGCAGGAAGTGTTGATGATATGAAAAGCACTTCCGGATATGCTTTTACACTTGGTTCCGGCATGTTCTCATGGAATTTAAGGAAGAAAGATGTGGTAGCTCAATCATCTGCAGAAGCAGAATATATCGCTGCTACTGGTGCAACTAATCAGGCTCTATGGTTACAAAAAATTCTGCGTGATCTAGAGCAAAATCAAATTGAAACTACTGTCCTTAAGGTTGACAACAAGTCAGCAATTTCTATGGCCAAAAATCCAGTGCAACATGGTCATAGTAAGCATATAAATGTGAAGTTTCACGCTATCAGGCAGGCAGAGAAAGATGGTGAAGTTAATCTAGTTCACTGCAGCTCCGATCAGCAGATTGCAGACATTTTGACCAAGGCTCTTCCTAAGGAAAAATTTGAAGTTCTAAGGGCTACGCTGGGAGTATCCAAGAAAAGTCTCAAGGAGGAGTGTTAGAATATGAGACTCTTCTTGATGGTCTTTTGTTTAATAGTTTCTTTTAAATATTATGTTTAGTTTTATTTTAAAAGATAAATGGTAGTCTTTATTTTTGAGAGGTGTGTCTTGTAAGATAGTGTGTCCTGTAAGACTTATGAAGTGTGTCTTGTAAGACTCATGTAGCTTATAAGTAGTCTTTTGTAAAATGTTGACTATGAATGAATGTTGAATGTATGAATGAAAACTCCTGCTGAACCGTTTTTCTTCTCTTAAGCTCCAAATTGTAACAGTGGTATCAAGAGCCAACCTTCTTGAGGGATCTGTGAAGGCCTAAAGATAAGTTTTTTTCAGATCTTCTAAAAAAAGAAACCTGAACTGCAGTAACATGGCATCCAACAGCTTCTTGGGTGCAGTTATTTAACAGTTTATTTCATTGATCTTGTATTTTCCAAGAGGAATCAAAATTCTTGGACAATTTTTGGCATCATTTGTTCATCTTTCATTGTTGTTATCTCTGTTCCATTGCTGTGTCAACAACATTGGCCCATAATTGAGATTATCTCCGATAGAGTAAGGAAAGTGGCTTGGAGCCCCGGAATCAAAGTAGACATTCTCACTGCCCCCTCTCCTCTGTGTGTGCTTGTGTGTAAAAGAGAGAGTGAGATAACGGTGGTGTACGTGAACCTCAACTATTTCATCGAATCATCAAACACCTACCACCTCTCATGTATTGAATAATTGTGTCCACCATGACTTGGACAAATTTAAAGAAACTACTGATCTCTTTTGTTTCTACGAGATTTCAAGCCTTAGTCTCTCATGATTTTCACCCATTTCATTGATCGCTAGACACATCTTGATGCTAGCTAGAAGACTACCTTAAAATGTGCACCTTAGTGATGTGATTGCTTAAGAAAGGTCTCACATGTTGTGTTGATAGATACTTCTTCAGGTTGTTTCCAGTAGCTATCTGCTTGTTTGGTGTTTCCAAGTGTTGAAAGTTAGTTCATCTGTAATTGCAAGGCAATAACATCAACCATATTCCCTGATCCTTCATAGTCTGTGCTTGGAAAGTTGTCCACTGTAGAGAAAGTTTGGGAAGAAGAGTTATGTTTTGAGTTTATATTATGTATGTATGGAGCTAGATATCCTCTTAGCAAGAAATTGATATTGTGCTAAATGGGCAAAAGTGATTTTCTTTTCCAGTTATATATAAACTGTTGAATCATAACGTAAAATAAGAGAATCTATTAGACTTTTTGAATATCTAATCTAACAACTAGCATCAGTCCCGACAAAGACCCCTCTTTTGTGTTTACCAGTCCCACATAAGAGGAAGATTGGAAGTAGACAGCAGAAAGTTGCTACAAAAACAAAGGCCCATTACCATGGAAAAGCATACCTTTCTCAGCCTTTTTTGGCTAAGATCAAGTGAAGTATCTGTTCTTATCAGTTTAATATCTGATATGTGGGCCATTGGTACACACGATATTAACTCTATTTTTTGAGGGGGAAAGCTCATCAAGGTAGCTTGCAGCCTGGGCCTTTGTGCGTCGCCTAAGCGTTGCACAACTGCTTTGGCTTGGCGCCCACCAATCCTAGTTCAATTTTTGAGCGATCTTTGACTTAGGCCTAGTGCTTTGCAAATAAGTTTGAGTTTTCATATTATTTACAGATACTGATTAACAAACATTGTAGCCATTTTAGTTGAACAAATGCAAAGAGATATTTGCACACTAAAATAAAAAAAAAAAGTAAATGTTGGTGTAAAGTCAATCCTGAAAATGCAAACTCCATGTTGCTGAAGCTTTGACCAAATGTTTCAGCTGTGTGTTGGTTTTGCCCAGTACCCTATGTGTTGCCACTTGTTATATTCATACCCCCCTTCCTCCTCTGTGTGTGAGAGATACCGGTGGTGTCTGTGCACCTCAACTATTTCATCGACTTATCGGACACCTACCACCCCTCACATACTGAATAATTGTGTCCACCAAGACTTCCACGCATGGAAAGAAATCACAAAACCTAGCACCTCTCACATACTGAATAATTGTGTCCACCAAGACTTCCACACATGGAAAGAAATCACAAAACCCCGGTTTCACATGATTGTCACCCATTTTATTGATAGCTAGACACTGCTGGATGATAGCAAGAAGACTACTTTAGAATGTGCACCTTAGTTCGGCTTTAACTGCAAGGCTCTGATATCAACCAAATCAAAATTCTGCCTGACCCTTCATAGTTTGTGGTCGGAAAACTCTCCACTATAGAGGGAGGTTGGTAAGAAGGGTTATGTATTGAGTTTATATTATGCCTGGATGGAGCTAGATATCCTCTTTGCTAGAAATTTATATTGTGCAAAAGGAGCAAAAATGATTTATTTTCCCCAATTATATAAACTGTTGGATCGCTAACGTGAAATAAGCAAATATATTGAAGACTTTTTGAATATTAAATCTAACAACTAGCATTGGTCCCGACGAAGACCTCTCTCTTTTGTTAGAGCAAAGGGCGCCTAACCTGAAAGAGGAAATTGGGATTTTACTCGATGCGAAGGAGCTGTATCAGTAGTTTATCTGGGATGAATTCCTAAGTACTTTTCTTATTAATGATAATGAAGATATGCCAAGGGAAGCTCAGGCCAACCTATGTCGCAGAGCTGCCCGAGAAAGGACCAGTCAATCCATTGTAGTGGCCTGGCGCACCCCCCCAAATCTAGTTTAATCATTTAGCAGTTTATTTTCCCTGATCTTTATGGGTTACTACTTTTTATATTTGCAAGCTTGCAATAAACCTTTCCTTAAACAAACTACATTAAGTTATGAAAATGCAATGAACCTTTCCTAAAACAAACCTTTCAGATTTTTCTTTTGAGGATAGGTCACTGATGAAACCTTCACCAGTTAGTCCCGAAGCAGTGAACCTTCTACCAATCTGACAATTTTTGGCATCAGTTATTTCATCTTTCACTGTTCCATTGCTGTGTCAACAACATTGTCCCATAAATGAGTTTAATCTCCCAATAGAGTAAGTAAAGTGGCTTGGAGCCTTGGAATCAGATTAGAGTATACAGTAACATTCTCTCTGCCCCCTCTTCTGTAAGTGTGTGTGAGAGAGAGATAACGGTGGTGGCTGTGCATCTCAACTATTTCATCAATCATCAGACACCTACCACCTGTCCACTCTCACGTATATGAGTAACTGTGTCCACCAAGACTTGGACAATGCACAATTATTTCATCAAATCATCAGACACCTACCACCTCATACATGAATAACTATGTCCAAGACTGTCGACAAATGGAAAGAAACTGTTGATCTCTTTTGTTTCTACGGGATTTCGAACCTCATTCTCATATAATTTTCACCGATTGCCAGACACATTTTGATGTTAGCTAGATATTGCTCCAAAAAAATGCAGTACTTTTGGAGGATCCGAAATGCACGTGCCATCATTGTTGCAGGCTTGTAGATATTGGTTTCTTGAAATACATATGAAGAACTGTTCTCTAACAGCTTGTTTGATAAGGAGACAAATACTATTTCTGAGTTCTTGTATATTCAAATAGAATCAAATATACATTACACTGATTTTTTTTCCCATCTCCAAACAGAAAGCTACGGAGAGTAATGAGTGATTATCCCACATTGACAACTAATAGAGAAGCGGAGCGAAAGCTGTAGTATTTGTAACGGGCTGAGCTAACTGGATAACATACTTACCTAGGGGTCAATGGGCGATCAGTAAGACCCATGGCCTAGGCTTGTGGCCTCCACTGCACTTTGGAAGGGTGCCTGCCTAAGGTTGGCTCAAGTGGTTGAGCCTATGTCATAATTTGTGGTAGAGGGCAGGGGCATAGCCAGTCTTCTATTTGGGGGTTTGATCGAACTTTCATTGACAGAAAAATATACTATTTATACATGATTAAAATTAATTTTTTTATGGTTATAGTAGCTGTTGAGCTTCTTCGATTAAGTTTTTTTAGAATATGGAACTCCTTAGTTAAAATTTTAAATTTTCTTTGAATATAGAATCTTTTGTTGAAATCTTAGCTGTTTGCCCGGCCCTTGTCCAATTCAAAGCAAAATTTTATAGCCATGTGAGTTCAAGTGTACTTGGCCCAATTGAATCAAATATGGTCTTTTTTTTATATATTGATATTTTGTGTCATAAATAGTCTCTTTGTATAGGAAACACCAATTTGAACCTATGTAAGTGAATTTGAAAAAGAAAATCAAACACAAATTTAATAAAGAGAAAAGTTATGTTATAAGTATTAAGTATCTAATTCCATATATATGATGGAGAAAAATTAAAGAATGTTTCATAAAATATAAATAAATGTTAAAGATAAAAAATGTATCATCATTAACAATTAAGTCACTAATCTTGAAAGATCGTTTTAATCTTCTATTTTGCTTTCACCGAAAAAAGTCGCTCTGTTGCCTCCACATACCCTCACTTCCACTACCGATGAAAACTTTAATATAGATTTTTTTTTTTTTACTAAATAGCCTTATTAATAATAGTTTGAACTCTGAATTTGACTATTACTACATTACGAAGTTATCCCTATTCAATATTAAGAGAAGAAAGAGAAAAATATACAATAAAATTCTCTTGATTTCATAAATTGAACAAGTAAACTGAAATAACTATTTTTAGTATAAGTGCCAAGTAAATAAAACGGATGGAGTATATTTATATATTTGTATTGAATGATAATTAATTTTAAACAACTATGTTTAGTATAAGTGTCGAATAAAATAAGACGGAGAGTATATATATATATATATTTTGTATTGAATGAAAATTAACTTTAAATAATATCGATGTATTCGTCATGAAATGCAATAAATAGGAGAAGGTTGAAAAAGACATTTTGAAGAGTTACAATTTTCCATTTTCCATTTTCCATTTTCCATTTTAGTGAGTAATTGAATCTCATAATTAAGAGACGTAAATGGGAATGACTTTAATTTTTTAAGCTTCTTGAAATGAGATTTCCATTAATGAACTACTTCATTTTAATATATTTTTATTTTTAATTAAAAATGAAAGGATGAATTAGTAAATATTTAGATTTTATAATAAAAAATAGAAATAAGTGAAATGGTAAATTTGAGACATTTAAATTCTTACATAAAGAACAAAAATGAATGAAGTGAGCAGTAATTGACACATCTACTTTTATATAATAATAAATAAAATAAAATATTAAGAAAATTGTCATAAAAATGAGCGAAAAGAACCCGGTATAATGAATTAGCACCCTACGAGGGTGTGTTTGTCAAAAAATCATGTGTGCATATATGCACACCAATCATGAGTGTGTTTAGTATTTCAATTAAGAAATCTTGAGTTTTCAATAAACCCAGAGTATCCATCCATCATGACTGGGCGAAGTGTTTTTTTTTTTTTTTTTTTTTTTTTTATAAAAAGAAAGAAATAAAATCCCTAGCTAAAAAGAAGTGCCACATCACTTCTCTTATTTTATACTATATAGAATGTAGTTTTACATTCTATAGTTATAACCTAACTTATTATTAGTTATCACAAATTACAACGGTTATAATTGTAAACTTAAATTTTCATTGACTGAATTATCATAAGTCACAACGGTCACAAAATCTTTGACTTATTTGCAAGTGCTAAATTGGTATAATTTAATTAGTTAGTAGATAATGATGTTACATATTATTTAGTGAAATGAAGGAAAACATTCAAAAAATAAATAAAATGATCTTTTAGAACATAAAGAGGTGTACGTCACCTTATATATAGGTGTTTTTATAGATGTTCATAGGTATTTAACTTTATGTTTTAGTACTTTCATAACTTTCATTAACCTGCTTTAAAATCTTTAAAGAAAAGGTTTTAAAAAAAACAAAAAAAATTAAAAAAATATAAAATTGTACTCGTTTGCGCAAATTCATAAAATCAAATGGAATGAACTTTTTCTTCTTTTATCTTAAATACATGACGATAGAAAATTATTATTGAGGGGATTATTATAATATGAGAGGATTATTACAATGACCATAAAAAATTATTATTAAGAAGATTAATAAAGAGAAGAGAAAAGAATTGAGTGTAATTAAGAGGATTAACAAAGTAGTCCTTTGAATTTATGGCATAACACAAAATAAATAGAATAAAATTTCACAAGACCAAAATTTTTAAAAGTAATAAAAGAGGAAAAAGGCGAAAAATATAAAATTTTGATCAATTAACTGCACATTGCCCTCTAATAGATCATAATTATATTCAAATAGAGATAGCATATTTAAAAGGTAAATGCTAATATAATATAATATAGTATAGTGTAGTATAATGTTCTCCTAAAACCTTAACATAAAGACTCAAATAATTATTTTGGGCAATAAGGTTATTTATTTCAGAAACAGTAATTTTTCCAACATCTTCACTGACAAATTTTTGAAAAGCAGAAAAAATCATTCCTGTATTATTGGGTAATTTAAAGGAAGACTGGGGAGGATAAAGTGCCTGAGTAATTGTACCATCAGAATTTTGATAAGATCTTTCAATTATTTTGATATATGATGGCAAATATGCAGACATGAACCATGATACAAAAAAATGATTTTATTATGTAAGACACATATTTCATAGAATTCTTCGGAAATATTTCGTAATTAATCAGGATTATAAGTTTCAAAAAACCATGTCCTAAAGGTTTTCCATGTTTCAGAAAAAAATTCTTTCAAAATATATTTTCTTGCCTGAGAACCAGGACTAAAATCAATAAGTTGTGTCATCATAGTTAAATAGAATTGATATCAAAATCCATCTCAGATGGGGTAGGATTTTCATTATCAAAATCTTGAACTATATTAGTTTTTGAGTTGATTTTTATCTTTTCTACACCTTTAGGTGTAACATGCGAATCTTCAGAATTAATAGTATGCAAGGATGCCGCTCGATTCCTAGCTGGACCATAATCAGGTTCAGTAGGTTCGATAGGAGAAATATGAAGTATTGAAGGAAGTCTTCTTGGTAATGAAAAAGAATTTCTATAGACTGGGGGATTATTATCGAATTGTAGACAGATTCGTCCATTTGAATTTTGAGTTACTTGAGTTAACTCTGAATTAGTCACGTCCTCCACTAATTGTTTTGGAGAAGTGACTGAGTTTAAAATCCATGTTTTGGGAAAGTCAATTTCATCCCATCGAATAGGTATTCGGGTAGTAACCCTGGATTTTATAAAATTAGTTTCAATAAGCATACTGCAATCAAAATTATCATCTATTAATTTACATTGAGGATTTAAGGTTGATAATAAACGATAGTATATGCGGTAAGATAATCCTATAAGTTCAGATCCAGGGGCATAATCATATCCATGTGTTTTCACATTTAAGGTTAAAGCATGAAGAATATTTACATCAGTCAGGGATAATTGTAAATTTGGCTGAGTATTAAAATATACAGGACCATAGGCAAGAGTAGATTCAATAGATCCCATTAAGGATTTTCTAAAATTTAAATTTCTAGCATCACGCAAAGCAGCTAAAAATGTTTCAGGGAGACCCTTTAGTGTTAAAGGTCGAAAGGCAATTTGTACTAGGCCAATATGTATATAATTATAATTACGCTTAAAAATATCAATATCATGCTTATTTAGAAGTTGAACAGTCTGTTCATCAGCATTTAAAGCAAGGGATTGTTCAGTTGTTTTAATAATTCGTTTATGTTTTATTTTTATCAAAAAATCCGTATTCATATATGGTTTTTAATTTAACTTTTGGAATAGTCCATTTATTCAGTAAATCCATATCTTGAGGTAAATCTACCTCTTCGAGTTTTGTACTTTTAGTACTAACTTCTCCCATATCCATAATTATAAAAGCCTTATATCTATGCTAAAAATCGTCACCCCACTTAACATGTTTACTATGAAAATTCACAGGCTCTGATACCATTAACAGGATCTCTTAGGCTGGGGTATGCCACTCAGCCTACCAGACCATATAATAATATCGGATTAAGCCAAAGTCGAAAGACCGAACCAAAGCACCAACTGAAATAGAAAAGAATCTTAAGTAGTTTTATGCTGCTGGAGTTCCTTTTCAGCAGCATTATTAACATAAAAAGCAGTACAAGACCAACGGGATTTTGAAGGTTTTATAAGACCCTTTTGCAGAAGACTATCAATTTCTGTCTTACAGAATTCTACTAACTCTGTATTCATTTGACAGGGTCGAGATTTTGTTGGAATTTTTTCTTCACTGAATTCATTTTCATAAGGAAGAGAAACAATATGCTTCTTTCGGTTCCAGAAAGCATTTGGATGATCAGCACAAGTATCAAGAATTAATTGATTAGAAATGATTTTTATTTTTTCTTAGACTTTAACTGATTTTAAAGTATCAAAAATATTAATACTCATTAGTTCTAATTGTAAAAAAATTAATTTGCTTTTGTTTCATACTGATAAGGGCATTTATATCCCTTGTT
>NC_061120.1:214260837-214271621 GCF_002878395.1 Capsicum annuum | reverse complement strand
GAGCAAGGATACATGGAAAATTGGATGGACTTTGGAAGAAGCCAGTAGCTCCAGTTCATATGCTACAGGTCCAACACAATGTTTGATTTTATATGGTCCGAAAAATCAAGGTGACAATTTTTCATACCTGTGATTAGCCAAAAATCATTGCCGACAAAGCTGAACATGTAGAAAGACTGAATCTCCAACTTAAAAGGAAACATCACGCCTATGAGAATCAGATTATTGTTTCATTCGAGTTTTAGCCTTTAAAAGGTTATCCTTAATAATTTTCAACATGGCATCACGATTTAAAAGGTGTTCCTCAAGTTTAGCAATGCGTGTTTCTCCATGAGCAAAAGGAGAAATAAAAGGAAGATCTCTACCATAAACAATCTTGAATGGAGTAGTCTATGTGGATGAGTGGTAACTTATGTTGAAAGAAAATTCTGCCCATGGTAAGTACTGACTCCATGTACGAGGTTTCTCTATAACAAAGCATCACAAATAAGATTCCAAGCATCTATTAACCACCTCAGTTTGTCCATCATATTGTGGATGTTAAGACGTATCCATTCTTAATCTTGTTTGGCTAAGTCAAAAAATCTCTTGCCAGAAAGCACTGAGAAAGATAGCATCTCGATCAGATAAGATAGACCGAGGAATGCCGTGGAGATGTACAATTTCTTTGCAAAAAATATTAGCAACAGTCTTAGCAGTATATGGGTGAGAAAGTGGGATGAAATGAGAATACTTGATGAGACGATCTACGACAACCAAAATTGTGTCATATCCACCAGATTTGGGAAGTCCTATAATAAAATCAAGTGAGATATCATCCCATATTCTATCAGGTATAGGCAATGGTTGCAGAAGTCCAGCAGGGGCCAAAGCTTGGTATTTGGCCTGTTGACAAACCATACAGTTCTGCACAAAGATTTTAACATTTTGCTTCATCCTTGCCCAAAAAAGGTTAGAGGAAAGGTACTTCAAGGTTTTAAAATATCCTTCATGTCCGGCGGAAGGTGTATCATGAGATTCTGAGATAAGCTTTTTTCTAAGAGAAGAATGATCTAGAATGACCAATCTTTCCTTGAAATAAAGTTTCTGATCCACCAGGTGAAAATCTAGTTGTAAGGAAGGGTCTTGGCAGATTGCTTGAATAATCTCACAAGTATATGTATCTGCTTGGAGAGAATCTTGCCAGTTGGAAAAATCCAATGGTACAGGAATAGTAAGAGCCAAAAATTCAGCAATCAATTGCCTCCTTGAAAGAGAATCAGCCCCCAAATTGTCTTTCCCTGCTCTGTAGATAATTGTGCAGTGAAGGGAAGCAATTTCATCAATAATCTTTGTTGCTCATTAGTTGTAATACACTGCGAAAGGAGATACTTGAGGCTATAATGATCTGTGTCATACCCAATTTTTACGTAAGGTCAAAACGAGCACAACATAAGGGACTCTAAAAGAATAAATTTTGTACAGAGTTGCCACCTAATTTAAGGAAAAATAGGAAATCTATTTATTTATCTAACAAGTATGAATTTATTCTAATCTACGAAACCAAGTTAAATTTTAGGTAAGGGCTCAAATTATTTTGAAGGGAATGGGTTGGGGATCCTTCAGAATCCACAACTGTAGTTCGCGACCAGACTTAGGTTTATTATTAAAAAATAAAAATAAAAATCAATATTTACAAATACAAAAATAATATAATACATATGTTATTGCAAAATATATATATAAACTCACGTAAATATGTATAAACAAACATGTATAAGGATATTTAAAAAAGAAAGGCAAAGATTGAATATAAAAAGATATTATTTTTAAAGAAAAAATTACACAATAGTTTTTAGTCTAAAAAGTGTGAATTATTTAATCAAATATCTAAATTAATTTTAATATAAATATTAACGGCCTAAATTTGCCTAACACGTGGTAAGGATTGTATAAATAAAGAAAATCCCCGCCCAGTGCCCCCAAAATAAAGATTTTACTATAATTAATATTTGTACAATGATAAGAACAAAAGAGAATACAAATACGAAAAAAAAATTCAAGCTCTTCTGTAAATATCATTCCCGACGAGTATTCCCGAGAACCTGTACAAACACTTGTAATAAAAATATTAGTAACAAATAAATAATTATCAAAATAAATTTAAAAGGTAAGTGTGCATATATGTATTTAAAAATATAATTTTTGCTAAAAGATGGGCTCGGACTAAATTTTAGATACACCATGGCTACGAAGTGGTTACTCAATTTGTTGGCCGTCCTAAATCGCCTTGCCAAGATACGAGACAAAAATCTTTTGCGTTGTAATATAAACTTCATCATTGTCCAAATTTATTTATTTTATTATGTATTTATATACGTAATATCCATCTTTTTATTTGTGAAGGCCTCAAAAATCGATGAAAAATTTCTTCATCGACCAACTGTCGGCTCTTAATATAAAATAATGAATTTGAGTACATAAAGTCCGTCTTTTGTAATGGGGTGACCTCAAATATCCAGACGGAGAGATAATTTCATTGGCCAAGTGTTGGCCTTTCTTTTTCGTTATTAGTGTAGTATCAAACGGCAAAATGTTAGTCACCGAAAAAATGCAGAATCAATAAAAAATCAGAGAGCCAAACCACAACAACAACCAACAAACTTACAATAATGGTACGACAACAATGTCAAAGGTTCACCGGAATTCACGAAGCTAACCAAAATGTCAACAACAATTCAAAAAAAAAAATAGTACAACAAAATCCATGAACATATAACTGAGCAATGCTCAGAGAAATAACAGTTAACCACCATAATAATCAAAGATTAAAGAAAGAAAATTTTGAACGGCGATAATGTCGGCGTTGCTTCAATGGGCTTCACCGGAGCAACGCCGGAGAAGCACGAACTTGGCCAGATCTAGCGATTTCTCTAACGAGGCAGTGTCCTCCATTAATGGAGGAAAAAGGGAAAGAGGAAGAGGAGGCAAGGAGCAGTAGCGATTTTTGGTCGCCGGTCGTCGGCAGTGAGGCATCGGAGAGAGGAAAATTAGGGGGGAAAAGGAAGGGGATGGCGGCTGGACTGGGGACGGCGAAGATGTGAGGGCTATGGGAAGTAAGGGATGGAGAAAGCTTCACGGTGGTCCACCGGAGGTGGTTCGCCGGTGGTAATGAGGCTATGGTTTTATAGAGAGAAGAAGAAAGAGTGGGAGTAGAGAGAGAGAGGAGCATGAGATTGAGAGAGAGAGGGAGATCAAATTTTTTGGGTGTAGATTATGCGTGTGTTTGTGTGTGTAATTGTGTGGTGTGTATATTTAAAGAAAAAGGTGTCAATATATCTTATGGCTACCCTTATTTTGTGTTGTTTGTCTCTCCTCCTTTTTATTTTGTATTATATTATATAAAAATAATTAATCTGATTCAGTGTTTCTGAATTGTAAAAATACAAAAAAAAATTTGTAATTATGAAAAAATATAAAGAATGTTGCAAATATTGAAAAAAATGTAATTAATTAAAAACGTTATAAAAAAATATGAATTTATGTCGTGTATCTACGTATTTTGTGTATTTATTGTGTTCTGTATTTAAAAAAAATAAAAAAAACTTATCAATTATATTTTTTTCTTCCAACATATCCCTTAAATTAGGGAAAGAAGATGTGGGAAAGTCAAAAAAGTGGAGAAAATAGGAAAATAAAATTACATTAATATTATTTGTATTAATGTGATAAAGACACTGAATTATTATGGTACTGTGTATTGAAATAATTAATTTGACTCAGCTTTTACAGGTCGTATTAAATAACATATAAAATAATAAATGTTGACATATAAATACAAAAAAAGTATAAATAAAAAATAAAAAATATAATTATCTTGAAAAAATATACTATGCTATAAAATAATTAAAATTATACTATACGATAATGAATTGCAATCCTATGTTGTGTGCGTATGCAGATGACTGTGCAAAAATATTAGAATGATAATAAACTGATAAAATCCTAAAATTTATGAAATTAAAGATAATTATGATAAATTATGTAAAATAAAAATATGACAAAAATTGATGAAAAAATTATAAAATAATGAGATTATCAATAATTTGTTTTAAAAAATCTAAAATATGTAAAAAAAATTTATATTTTGTGCCCTTTAACGATCAAAAAGCCTAAAAACGTTAACTTTAGGCACGGAGAACCAAAATTGAGTGTCAACAGCTTGCCTCTTTTTGTTTGAAGATGATGTAGAAGTCTTCAGACGAAAACATTGACGTATATCCAATTTTACTTGATAAAAAAAATCATTTTTGCTAAAAAATTTGATCGAACTCTAGTTTAGAGTTGCCTACACACCTCGAGTTGTATGAGGATCAGGTCGGGTGTAGTTCAAAAGATTAGGCAAATCGCTCTGTTATTAAGAGTGAGAGACCGTGTGAAGATGATTATAAAAAGAAGGACTATTTGGGAACATGAGTGTTCATCTATTCCCAATGCTCCTTTCAAAATTGCTCTAGTATCGAGCTGTGAGATGTTGGGGATGCAAGATTGTGTACTTGCTGGGGAGAAAGAATGATTATGGTTGTGACGATCAAATTCTGCACAGAGCTTTCTACATATCTCAAGTGTCATGAGAATTAGGTCAATGTAGTTCAAAATGAGAAAATAGAATAAATTTTGAGACAACTCTCAAAATTTGCCCCAGTGTATGATTCATGGATGATACTGTCTTCTGAGAAAGAAAAAAAATATCTTGTTATTGTGGATTGTATTTTGACTGAAAAGATGTATGACGTCTTCGATTCTCTACGGGGACTTGAAGATGAATGATGTCTCCAATTGTCTACGGGGACTTATGAATGAAAGATGTCTCTGATTAGCTACGGACTATGTGATGAATAAAAATTATCTTCAATTGTCTACGAAGACTATGTAATGAATAAAAAATGTCTCTGATTATATATGAAGACTTGATGATATCTCCAATTATCTATGGAGACGGATATTGATTATCGTCTTCGATTATCTACGAAGACTGGTGTTGAATGATAATATCTTCGATTGTATATGAAGACTTGATGACATCTCCAATTGTCTATGGGGATGGATGTATGATATCCCCAATTTTCTATAGAGACTGATGTTAATTGTCATCTTCAATTGTCTATGAAAACTGATGGATGATTTTCACCTTCGATTGTCTACAAAGACTATGTATGATACCTTAGATTTTTTTATAAAGACTGGATAATAAATAACGCCTCCAATTTTTTACAGAGACTATGTCATGAACGATGTGTTTGATTATCTATAGATACTGATACTGATTGACGTCTTTGATTGTCTACGAAGACTAATGTTGTTGAGTGGTGTCTTCGATTATCTACGAAGACTGATGTTGATTGTCGTCTCCGATTGTCTATGAAGACTGACGGATGACATCTCCAATTATCTATGGAGACTGATGTTGATTTTTATCTCTGATCGTCTATGAAGACTTATGCAGATTGTTGTCTTCAATTGTCTATGAAGACTGAAGGATGATATCTCTAATTGTCAATGGAGACTGATGTTGAATAATGATATCTTTGATTGTATATGAAGACTTAATGACATCTCCAATTATCTATAGAGGCTGATATTGATTTTTGTCTTTGATTGTGTACGAAGACTGACGGATGCCAGCTCCATTTGTCTATGGAGACTGATGGATGACATCTCCAATTGTCTATGGAGATCGATGTTGATTTGTCCTCTCCAATTATTTACAAAGACTGACGATGATTGTCGTCTTCAATTATCTATGAAGACTGATGTATGATATCTCCAATTGTCTATGGAGACTGATGTTGAATGATGCCTCCGATTGTCTACAAAGACTATTCCATGAATAAAGTCTTTGATTGTCTACGAAGACTATGTCATGAATGTTGTCTTCGATTGTATATGAAGACTATGTATCTTATCTCTGATTGTCTTCGGAGACTTGATGATAAAATAACGTCTCTGATTGTTTACAGAGACTATGTAATGAATGTTGTCTTCGATTGTCTACGAATACTATGTTGATATCTCCAATTTTCTATGGAGAGTGATGATAAAATAACTTCTCTGGTTGTCTATAGAGACTATGTAATGAATAATGTCTTTGATTGTCTACGGAGACTATGTTGATATCTCTAATTGTTTATGGAGAGTGGTGATAAAATGATGTCTCTGATTGTCTACAGAGACTATGTAATGAATGATGTCTCCAATTGTCTACAAAGACTATGTCATGAATGCTGTCTTTGATTGTATACGAAGACTATGTATGATATCTCCGATTGTCTACGGAGACTTGATAATAAAATGATGTCTCTGATTGTCCACAGAGACTATGTTATGAATGTTGTCTTTGATTGTCTATGAAGACTATGTTGATTGTCGTCTCTGATTATTTAGGAAGACTGAGGCCATCAACTAGTGAGGTGACTGGAATCTAATAGCCCTCTCAACTAGTGAGGCTATTGATGTGTAAAAAATTCTCGACTTGGGAGAAAAAATATGATAGCCTCTCGACTGGCGGAGCTATAAAAAATATAAAATACTAACAGATGAGCGCTTGACTGAAAAATAAAATATTGGTATTTAAAGGTATGTGCTTGAAAGAAAAAGGCAAAACATTCCTATTTGAAAATTAAAATACTTAAATAAAAAGTAACAAAAGTGCTGAAAGTGGGTTCCTTAAAATAAAGGTAAAAAATGTCCGCATGGATGTTTTGAAAAAAAGAAAGAATTTTTATATATATATATTTTCTTGATAAAAAGCGCTGAGAGATGAAGAATACACGATTTTTTCTTGACTTCGGTTGATACCAATAATTAGTAGTGTGTATAAGAATTCCCCATTTATTTCCCGACTAATCGAGATCGACTTCAGGGTAACTCCTATAGTTTCAAGTGGTACCTCAGACATACCTAAGTACCAACAAGATTTGTTCATCTTGCTTCAAACAAAGATTTTGAGTTATGCTTATTATCATGTTTCAAGTGCCCTCTCCAGAAAGAAAGTCCCATTTCGCACATATTTGAGCAATTTCTTTTTGAATTTGGGGACGTCTAGAGAAATACATTCACACTCAGAAAGAAATTCAATGCATGCTATTGTGATACCATAGGCTTGGTGTTCGTGTAAGTATCCACTAATATGAGGACACTTGGAATAGGATCCTGTAGGACTTGTTATTGGCTTGTAATGTAGGCTTGGGGATAGGTCGGATAATATTTGGTATTGAAGTGACTAATTCCTCAATGAGCGTTACACTGTATTTGTCCTTTCAACATTTGTTGTGCTTTGACGTGTGATCTTCTTTGTTGTGCTTCGTTGTCCCTTGTTTTTGTATTTGCTTTGACTTTTTTTGAATCTTGTGTTGGAGTTTTCTCCTTTTTTCCAAGAAACTATATATTTTTTATTTATTTTTTCCTTTTCTTTTCTTTTTGTGGGGCTTTGCTCCTTTTGAAGTCGTTTTTTTCATTTTTGTTCATCTAGGACAATATATCTTTTGCATTTTGCGTCTTTGATCTTGAATCTTTGTCCACAAATTGCACGTATTTAGTGCACTCAAGGAGGTAGGGCCAAGAGAGGGATAGTGCATGTAAGCACTCAAAAAGGTATAGGTTCATATGCAGTTATCCGAAGAAAAGGTTTTAAGCTCAAATAAGGGAGTGCTAGGGATAAATGTCATTTGGTGGACTGTGAAATACTCAATCGGGTCAAAGAAAGCCTACGATCCTTTCCTAAACAAAGTTTAACTCAGAATTTTGCCTCAACGAACATTTAGGCCAAGTTCTAGATCAATAATGCAATGCAACGAATTAAACTAAAGCTCACCACACAATGCGCATGAAACGATGAGGTTGATTTCATTCTTGTCTTAGATTTATGCAAGACAATTTTGTAAGTGTTACTCAGGTGTGATAAAAGGTACCAAAAGAATCTATGGTTTACCATGAAGTCAGTCCTTTTCATCATACCAATTTGTTCTTTCTCATGCACACTCCTAACTGTATTGATACCAACCAAGTCAATTTTTTTTTTATTTAAAAAAAGATGGGACCGAACCTAAATGAAGGTTGCCTATGTATCTTGTGAAAATAAGAATTAGGTCTGCGTAGTCCAGGCAAATTTGCAAATATGTATGTGCAAAAAAAAAATTGATGGTCATTCATAAAAATAATGTGAAAGATGATCAAGAAAGAACTGCTTTTAGTATCAAAATTGTTCTGATGAAATGATCGAAAAAATGGATGTAAAGCATGGGGAGATCTGTGACACAACTTCAGTATGCTGGCAAGATTAAAAAAAGTCAAACATTGAAGAAATTATGACATTGTTTCACCGCAGTTGGAAGAATTATTCTAACTGAAAAAAATATTGAACCTTTGCTTTTGAAAGTGAGGATTGATACGCCATAAATTTAATGAGTCAAGGCATTCAAAAGAAAAGGCTAGGTATTCTCGCACAAAAATCAGGTGAGTATCTGAAAGTAGGCCGGCTAGGCACTAATGTAATTAAGGTTTGGATTTGGGAGTTATTGGTTGTGCTCTTGAAGAATCTGGAGAGCATTTTAAACTGTTTTAGAATACTGCCCCAGTTTTGAATACCGGAGAAATTATTCTAAAACAGTGAAGAGACCGAACACAAATGCAGGGTTGCCTACGTATCTTGTCAGGACAAGAATCAGGTCAAAACATAGTTCAAACATACACAGCTAGTGGAGATGTTGCTAAGGTGCATCTTTTAAATAATCCGTATAGCAAATTTAGAGCAAATAAATATGTACATACACAATAATCTTTCAAATATGTACAAAAATAATAATAATATGTCACTTGGGTTGGGAACCCTTCGGACATAGAGCTGTCTAATGATGCATGCACCTAAAATATGGTATTTTAGCTATAACCTATATTGACTAAAAGTGGGTAGACACGGACTTGAATTTTCTATATGAGAAGGCACATAGTCCCATGGCAGTAAACTCCCGCTCACCCTACGCATGCGCCGACTCTCTAAAATAAGGTGATTTGAAAATTTTTTGGGAAAGTACAATGTACAATCCGCATGTACAATGTGTGTGCGTGTCAGTATTCCAAAATGGAGGGAATATGAACAGAATGTCAATTTATATAAAGCGATAAACAAATAAATAATCTATACAAAATAATAATAAAAAATAAACAATTTATGCCATGCAAACAAGATAAATCAAAACAATTAGGAAAAAATAAATAACAGTGTATAAAAAACATAAATGGTTACCTAAGATTGTAATGGTTAGAACATTGAATCCCCAGCAGAGTCACCAAACTTTCATACCCAATTTTTATCTAGGGTCAAAACGAGCAAGATATAATGGACTCTAAAAGAATAAATTTTGTACAGAGTTGCCACCTAATTTAAAGGAAAAATAGGAAACCTAATTATTTATCAAACAAGTATGACTTTATTCTAATCTATGAAACTAATTTAAATTCTTGGTAAGGGTTCAAATTATTCCGAAGGTATTGAGTTAGGCATCCTTCAGAATCCACAACTGTGGTTTCCGACCAGACTTAGGTTTATTATTAAAAAATAAAAAGAAAAATCAATGTTTACAAATACAAAAATAATATAATGCATATGTTATTGCAAAATATATATATGATCGCATGTAAAGATGTATAAAAAAACGTATGTAAGAATATATAAAAAAGGAAGGCAGAGATTGAATAAAAAAAGATATTATTTTTAAAGAAAAAATTACATAATGTTTTTTAGTGTAGAAAGTGTGAATTATTTAATCAAATATCTAAATTAATTTTAATATAAATATTAATAGCCTAAATTTGCCAAACGCATGGTAAGGATTGTATAAATAAAGAATATCCCCGCCCAGCGCCCCAAAAATAAAGATTTCACTATAATTAACATTTGTACAATGATAAGAATAAAATAGAATACAAATACGAAAAAAAAAATTCAAGCTCTTCTCGGAATATCATTCCCGACAAGCATTCCCGAGAACCTGTACAAACACTTGTAATAAAAAAATTAGCAACAAATAAATAATTATCAAAATAAATTTAAAAGGTAAGTGTGCATATAGGTATTTAAAAATATATTTGCTAAAAGATGGGCTCAGATTACATTTTAGATACTCCATGGCTACGAAGTGGTTGCTCAATTTGTTAGCCGTCCTAAATCGTCTTGCCAAGATATGAGATAAAAATCTATTGCGTTGTAATAAAAATTTCATCATCGTTCAAATTTATTTATTTTAGTACGTATTTATATACGTAATATCCGTCTTTTTATTTCTGAAGTCCTCGAAAATCGACAAAATATATCTTCATCAGCCAAGTGTTGGCCTTAATATAAAATAATAAATTTGAGAAAATAAAGTCCACCTTTTGTAATGAGGTGGCCTCAAATATCCATATGGAGAGATAGTTTCATTGGCCAAGTGTTGGTGTTTCTTGTTCGTTATCAATGTAGTATCAAAAGAAAAAATATTAGTCACCGAAAAACTGCAGAATCAGTAAAAAATCAGAGAGCTCTCCACAACAACAACTACAACAAACTTACAATAACGGTACGACAACAATGTCAAAGGTTCATCGGAATTCACAGAGCTAACCAAAATGTCAACAACAATTCAAAAAAAAAAAAGTACAACAAAATCCATGAACATATAATGAAGCAATGCTTAGAAAAATAACAATTAACCAACATAATAATCGAAGATTAAAGAAATAAAAATTTTGAATGGCGATAATGCCAG
>NC_061120.1:214175393-214260737 GCF_002878395.1 Capsicum annuum | reverse complement strand
GGGGGGGAGAAAGGGAATGGTGGTTGGACAGGTAGCTGGTAGCTTGAGGAGTTGGAGTTTTGCCGGCTGGAGTGAGGGCGGCAGAGATGTGAGGGGCATGGGAAGTAAGGGAAGGAGAAAGCTTCACGGTGGTCCACCGACGATGGTTCACCGGTGGTGATGAGGTTGTGGTTTTTTAGAAAGAAGAAGAGAAAGAGGGGCATGACATTGAGAGAGAGAGGGAGATCAAATTTTTTTAGGTGTGGATTATATGTGTGTTTGTATGTGTATAGTGTGTGTAATTATGTGGTGTGTATATTTAAAGAAAAAAGTGTCAATATATCTTTTAGCTACCGTTATTTTGCGTTGTTTCTCTCCCTTTTGTTTATTTTATATTATATTGTGTCAAAAAAATTAATTCGATTCAGTGTTTGTGAATCGCAAAAATACAAAAAAATAATTTGTAATTATTAAAAAATATAAACAATATTGAAAATATTGAAAAAATATAATTAATTAAAAACGTTATAAAAAATGATGTTATGTCCTGTATGTGCGTATTTTGTGTATTTATTGTGTTGTGTATTTAAATAAATAAATAAATAATTTATGAAATATTTTTTTCTTCTAACATACCCCTTAAATTAGGGAAAGAAGATGTGGGAAAGTAAAAAAAGTGGAGAAAATAGGAAAACAAAATTACATTAATATTATTTGTATTAATGTGACAAAGACACCGAATTATTATTGTACTGTGTGTTGAAATAATTGATCCGACTCAGCTTTTCCAGGTCGTATTAAATAACATATAGAATAATGAATGCCGATATATAAATACAATATATATATATATATATAATAAATAAAAAATATAATTATCTTGAAAAAAAAATATTATGCTATAAAATAATTAAAATTATACTGTACGATAACGAATTACAGTGCTATGTTGTGTGCATATGCAGATGACTGCGCAAAAATATTAAAATGGTAATAAACTGATAAAAATCCTAAAATTTATGAAATTAAGGATAATTATTAATAAATTATGTAAAATAAAAATATGACAAAATTTGATGAAAAAATTATAAAATAATGACGATTATCAATAATTTATTAAAAAATCTAAAAATATGTTAAAAAATTATATTTTGTGCCCTTTAACAATCAGAAAGCCTGAAAGCGTTAATTTTAGACACGAAGAGCCAAAATTGGGCGTCAACAATCTGTTCTGACATAAAAATGATGGCCCAAGAGGTAATGTTTCCATTTTTGCAAAGCTAAAACAAGAGCAAGCAATTCTCGGTCATAGGTAGACTTTAAACGACTAGAAAAAAGAAAGTCCCTTACTAAAATACGCAATCGGATGGTCATCCTGAAGAAGAATAGCTCCTATTCCTTCTGATGAAGCATCACATTCCCCCACAAATGGTTGAGTGAAATCTGGAAGTCGTAGTACCAGAATAGTTCTTAAAGCTTGCTTGAGAAGTTGGAAAGCATATTTAGCGGAGATCGACCATTGAAAAGCATTTTTCTTGGTAAGTTCAGTGAGTGGTCGAGCCATCATCCCATAACCCTTCACAAATCTATGATAATAACCTGTTAACCCAAGAAATCCACGTAATTCCTTCACATTAGTTGGCACTGGCCACTACATAACTGCTTGAATTTTATCGTGATCAACACTAACCCCATTTTCTGAAATCACATGACCCAAAAAAAATGTGAAGCTGTCCAAATAAGTATTTAGAAGTTTTGGCATAAAAATAATTGTCCCTCAGCAGTTGGAGAGAGAGTTGCAAGTGATTGATATGTTGCTCAAAGGTCTGACTGTAGATCAAGATGTCATCAAAGAATACGAGAATAAATTTGCACAAATGTGGTTTGAATAGATCATTCATAGCGCACTGGAATGTAGAAGGGGCATTAGTGAGACCAAAGGGTATAACGGTGAATTTGTAATGGCCAGAGTGCATACGAAAAGCAGTTTTATAAATATCTGCAGGATTGACACGTATTTGGTGGTAACCAGAATGCAAATCAATCTTTGAGAAAATAGTTTCTCCATGTAATTCATCAAGAAGCTCATCAATATTAAGGATTGGATACTTATTTGGAATTGTGATTTGATTGAGACCTCTATAATCAATACACATACGCCATGTATTGTCCTTTTTCTTGATGAGAAGGATGGGGCTAGTAAATGGATTGGTACTTGGCCTTATAAATCTTTTTTGGAGTAATTCAAACACTTGTTTTTCAATTTTTGATTTTTAAAAGTAAGGATAGAGGTAAGGGCGGATGTTGGGAGGTTTTGAGTTAGGAATCAAAGGGATAGAGTGGCTGTGCTGGCGAAAAGGTGGTAGATCATTGGGTTCTTCATAACTTGATTCAAACATGTGAAGCAATCTTTGAATATCGTTGGGTAGAGACTTACCTGTAGTATCATCCTCTTTGGATAAAAGCTGGAAAGCAACTGGTGCATTTGATTCAGGTGGAACCCCCTGAAGCTTATATCGCTTCCCATTTAAATTAAAAATAAAAAAAATTCATTCCGATTAGCATGGACTGTATTTAAAGACACAAGCCCCTTAATTCTGTTGGTATTTGTCCTGACTTTCTTACATAATTGGGTTTTCCTTTAGGTACCATAATTGAGTTTCTCTTTAGGAAACGAAAAACTTAAATTCTTCGTATTTGGCTAATCCTTATTCTTATAGGAAAAGGTTATAGACTCTATAAATAGAGGATCCTTTCTTTTAGTTTATTAACATCCACAATGTAGTCCTAGGTGAGGTTTGAGAGTTTTTTTTGGGGGGAGACTTTGTGAGTCACAAGTGTTGCAGTATCTCATGTGTGGACCTCTTTTTATTCTAAGTGAATTGTGTGAGGTTGTCTCTCTTGACAGTTTGTACTCTCTTTTATATAGTGGATTGCTCATCTCCCTTTATGGATGCAGGTCGATTGACCGAACCACGTTAAATTATTGTGTCTCTTTTGGTGTATTTCTCATTTATCTTCTTACGTGGCATCTTTCGAGGTTTTCTTTTCTAGCTTCCGCATGACACCTAATTATTTCGATCCTAACAAGTGGTATCAAAGCAAGGTTAAATCGGGTGTTCATCTTGGCGGATTCAATTTTAGTCGCAACCTATTTGATGATAATGAAGATTTTGGTTTGAGTGTTACTCTGTCTAGAGACCAAAATTTAATGGAGGAGATTTTGGAGATGGAGATTGAATTTGATGAAGACTACGTGAAAAAGGTGGAGCAAATTTATTTTATCATAAATTTAGGCAAAGGGAGAGAATTGTTGGTGTTTGTCCTGACTTTCTTACCATAATTGGGTTTTCCTTTAGGTACCATAATTGAGTTTTCCTTTAGAAAAAGGAAAACCTAAATTCCCCATATTTGGCTAATCCTTATTCTTATAGGAAAAGGTTATAGACTCTATAAATAAAGGCTCTTTTCTTCTAGTTTATTGGCATCCACAATATAGTCTTAGGGGTTTGAGAGTTTCATTTGGGGGGAGATTTTGTGAGACAGGTGTTGCAGTATCATTTGTGTAAACCTCTTTTTATTCTAAGTGAATTGTGTAAGGTTGTCTCTCTTGATAGTTTGTACTCTCTTTTATGTAGTGGATTACTCATCTTCTTTTGTGGATGTAGGTCGATTGACCGAACCATGTTAAATTATTGTGTCTCTTTTGGTGTATTTCTCATTTATCTTCTTACATGGCGTCTTTCAAGATTTGCTTTGCTAGCTTCCACATGACACCTAATTATTTCGGTCCTAACAAATTTCAAGCACCAAATTAACCCCTCCAACAGAGAAAGGATAGAAATGTTGGTCAATAGTTAATCCAGGGAATTTCACAACCAAATTTTGGCATAGGCGGTTGCAACGTATGATTTCTCCATTGCCGATCTGGACTCCAAAATAAGGCACAATGTGAACCAGCAACTGTAATTCTTGAACAATTTTCTCAGAGATAAAATTGTGGGATGATCCACTATCAGCCAAAGGTATCACTTCGCATCCATTTAAAGTCCCTTGAGGTTTCATTGTTGTGCCTTTCATGTCACCTAGAAAGGCGTGGAATGAAATTTCAGCAAGGTCATTTGTACTTGCATCCCTATCAATAATGTCACTTGGCATTTGTTCCACTAATTCACCCCCTTCAATGTTGTCGTTTGTCTCCATAAGAGTGAGAGATGTTGTCTTGCAACGGTTGCCTGGTACAAATTTCTCATTACACATAAAACAATGTCCTTTGGCTATACAATTCTGTTTCTCTATATCCCAAGCACGATTTTGAGAAGGACAAGAAGATATTTGTACAGAATTTGGATTTGTTCGTGACACAAGTTGGTTGCCTACTGATTGGTCGAGAGCGTCACGCGCAGAACCTATTTGGCTTGTATTGGATCGTGACATATTTGGCCATTGCGAACCTTTATTCCCACAATTAGAACCCATTTTTTGCTCAAAATCCACTGCAAGGCTCATAGCTTTATACACTGTTCTGGGCTTGTGAATTCTCACATCTACTTTGAGTTCTTCTTTAAGTCCCGTAAGAAATACTCCCAAAAGACAATGTTCTGGCCAATTCTTGACTCGGGCAGATCGTTTAGCAAATTCCTAGCGATATTCCTAGACTGTGCCCAATTGTCGAATGCTACATAAATGTTCATCTGGATGCTGAAATTCTGCAGGACCATAGTTCTCTTATAAAGCTTTAACAAGGTCCTCCCAATACAATAGTGTACGCTCACTATTAATCCACGCAAAGAGATCAAGCGGATCACCGTCCAAATACATGGATGCAATATCCACCTTTAAATCATCATGTGTTTGATAGTACAGAAAATATTTTTCAGCCTTCAAAATCCAACCACGAGGATCTCCTCCTTTAAATCTTGGAAATTCCATTTTTGTGTGTGGCCCGTGGGATGGATTATTTAACCACCAAGGCGTATCCACATCAATATCAACATCCTCATCCCTCGAAGATTTTCTAGGGTCACAAGGACCTCTATTATATTTTGGACCCTTTCCTTTAAAGGATGTAACAAGATTAACATTAGTTTGAGTACCACTTGTTTGACCCTTCACTGCTGCATCTAATGCTTCCAAACGTGATGTTATAAATGTTAATTGCTGAACAATTTTACTATTAGAAGGTTCACTTGGATAGTTTGTGACTGGTTGTGATGATGGTTCGTTAGAAGATCCTGTGGATACCATTCTGGATCTTGCTTCTCTGATACCAAAATGATAGAAACTAACTTGAAGAAGAGAATGAAATGAAAATGTTGTTGGTTAATACAGTGCAAGAATCTTAAACACTACATTAACCAATAACTAAGTTCGTATGGAATGGACAAAACTCCAGATACAAATACAATAATATTGCTTCTCTGTTTTAGAATTCTCCAGATACAATATTTATATTAAAACATAAAGATAGGATGTATGTAGACAGTTGCTGCTGACTAAGACATAAAGACAGGACATAGGCAGACAGTTGCTGTTGTACATAACTGATGATAACTTCTATAAATAACTGCTTATATAACTTATAAGATAGATTATATCCACTTGCCTGTCTAGATTTCCTTCTAGAATAAGTTCGTAAAGGAGCAGTCATATCACAGGCCCAAGCAGTAATGCGACGCTTAGGATGCGAAACCAAAAGGCCGAGTCAAGTCATGGGCCTTTGTTTCTATAGCAACCTTCTGGTGTCTCTTTATTTATTGCATACTACTCAAATGTAATTATTTACTACTTCCCAAAATTAAAACTTCTTCCTCCATAATTTTCATTCAAATTGTTGTTACTACAAAGAATCTATATATAATATAAAGGAAGGTCATAGAGAAGGTGATGTGGCACTTCTCTATGGCCTCTATTCCTATTTATCTTTTTTCTCATTTTTTTCTTCACTTTTTGTATTAATTAATTTATTTAATGATTAAAAAATTCTATCATATTTATTACATATAATTGTAATTAATAGGTTACAAAAAAAAACCTCCATCTATTTGTATTCTTACTTAATAGCATGTCTTCTCAACTCCCTTTTATCTATTCTTATGACTTAACAAATCTATATATAACATTCATCTATAGAGTTCTGGATGCTCATTTCTATTTCTTCTTCTTTTTTATTGGTATATCTTTTTTTTTTTTTTTTTCATTTTTCTATCTACTTTCTATGTCATTTGATTTTACTCCAACAACTAATATGTCATCAAAAAACTCAAGAACTAAATCAGGTTGCTCACTTTGTAAGTAACCAAAAATCATGGGGGCTTCAAGAGAAAGCATCGCTTACAAATATTTGATCAAATAATTTTCTAGCCAAACACAAGTTTCCTTGATACTCCCAGACAAGCTATAAATCCTTAGACTTCAGATAGTCTTGTGACTCAAGAAAAAACTCCATGATCTCATGACACAGTCAGTTGTCAGAAATTAGTATTCCATCAGTCAACGAAACTTAGTAACTTAGCTCATGTTCAGTTCAGTAAATCATGTTCAGTATCCATTTAGATAGGAGTAGGAATTTGCACCGAGTGAACCCAAGGATGGGGACACACTATCAGATTAGGGTGTGATCCTTAGAAGTCATCCTTTCATTCCAGAACTATGTAGCCAACATGGGTTGAGACATCAACTTTGTCCGATGATGGTTGATAAGATAGATAAGCACTATCAGATAAGGGCCCCACCATTATCTTTTAGGGACACTATCAGATAAGGGTCACCCATAACTTGTCCTTACCAGTGGTGTGGTATTGATACCCTTCTAATAAGGGTTACAGATTGGACCCCAACTCAGCCATAATGGCATATCAGGGGTATGTCGATTAAATACTACCTCCCACAGTTTTAGTACTAGTCTTAGTAAAAGAACTCAGATAGTTCTTTAGATTTAGGACTTTCAGATACAGTCAACTCAAATACGGTATGAAACTCAGATAGTTCCATCAGATTTAGGATTGTCAGATATAGTCACCCATGTTATCAATTACTTTTAGATACAGCTATTTATGCTATCAGTTAATCAGTTATTAGTATGTCATGTCATCAGTATTCAGATTCATTAATCAAAATATCACAGAGTCAGTTACAGTTACGTATTTATGTATGCATTTTCGCATTCATGTTAGACAGTCAGCTAGCATTATTCATGCATGTTAACACTTACATTAGCCTACCTCACATGTATACTTAGTACATTCCATTGTACTGATGCATTTGCGCTATGGTGCTTTCTTTTTATGTTACACCATAGGTTCAGAGACACGAGTTCCAGATCAGCAGTAGATTCCAGTCTCAGCAATCAGAATAAAAGTGATTGCTCATCCTTAGAGGATATGATTATTTCTCTACTATTTCATTGATTAGTTTTTAGTTGGAGTTAGTTGGGGACATGTCCCATCAACTTTTTATTCAAATTATTCAGATAGTAGAGGCTTTCAGACTAGATGCAGACTATTATGTTTCAGACTTCAGTGTTTATAGTTTTGTTTTAGGTATTGTATTACCCCAAAAATGTTATCTCATCCATGTTATGTTCAATATTGAACCTTATGACCTTTCAGTGAATATTTCCATATTATTCAGTATTTTATGCAGTATATAGGTATAAATATCAGTCATGGGTTAGCTTGTGGTCCTTTAGGGTCATGATCACCGTATAGCATTTTGGTTCAGGAAATCGGGGTGTTACAAACTTGGTATCAGAGCCTAAGGTTCAATAGAGTCCTAGGACGTCTGAAAGCCGCATCTAGTACAGTCTTGTACATAGGTGTGTTGCGCGCCACATTTATGTGCAAGAGCCTATGAGATGTTTAAGAAACAGTTTCCCTTCTGTAAGTATTCATGTCATACCAGTGATCATAATTACAAGTCAATCTCTCAGTCTAATCTACTTCTTCTCTTTATTTTAGAATATGCCTCCTAAGAGAAGAAATCAGTCAGCCCCTCAGCTCGAAGAATCTTTGGGCAATAATGTTTCTCATGGGAGTTCAGGACAGCATTTACCACTCTTGCTTAGTTAGTAGCTGCCCATAATGAGTGACCAACTGTCGTTTCGACCAACCCAGTGGCTAATTCAGCTGCATCTAGGATTCAAGATTTTACCCGAATGAATCCTCCATCCTTTCTCAAGTCTAAGATAGATAAAGACCCTCAGGAATTCCTTGATCAGGTGCAGAAGGTGACAGACATCATGCGGATGACTACTGTTGAGAGTGCTGAGCTAGCTACATATCAGTTGCAGAATGTTGATCACACTTGGTTCAAGCAGTGGAGTTCAGAGAGGGCAGATGATGCAGGGCTAGTTGAGTGGGAGGAGTTTACGTCTGCTTTCCTTGATAAATTCTTTTCTCTAGATCTTAGGGAAGCTAAGGTGTTAGAATTCATCAACCTCAGGCAGGGCAATATGACGGTGAAAGAGTATTCTCTAAAGTTTACTCAATTAGCCAGATATACCCCTCATGTGGTTGCAGATGGCAGATCTAAGATGAGTAATTTCGCTTTAGGGGTAAATGATAGCATAGTTAATGAGTGCAGATCTGCCATGCTATATAGTGACATAAATTTAGTCAGAATTATGATCCATGCTCAGCAAATAGAGGAGCAAAAGATTAAGTAGAGGGAAAAGTAGAATAAGAAAGCTAGGATAGGTAGCTTCAATTTTAGTCAGCCTAAATCAGATGTAGGAAACCGTTCTTAGTTTCATCCTAAGTCATCAGTTCCAGCTCCTTCTTTAGCCAGTCCTCTATCTCCTAAGTTCAGATATAGAGTACCAGGCTCTAAGTCTCAGGGCAGTGTCAGCAATGCTCGAATTAATCCCCTTTGTTAGACTTGTGGTAAGAATCACAAGGGTCCTTGCAGAGCTGGCAGGGATGTCTATTTCGGTTGTGGCAAGCCAGACCATAGAGTCAGAGACTTCCCTTAGTCAGTTTATCAGAGTTATATCTACTCCTCAGCTCAGTCCTATCGCCCAAATAAGTAGGATGCCACCACTAGTGCTACTAGCGGGCAATGCCCAAATAGACTATATACTCTTCAGACCCGACAAGATTAGGAAAATTCTCCTGATATAGTTATTGCTATGTTACAGATCTTTCGTGTGCATATTTACGCTTTGCTAGATCCAGGAGCTTCTTTGTCTTTTGTTACTCCCTATCTAACAGTTGATTTTGGAATTAGTCCCAAAATTCTAGCAGAGCCCATCTCAGTCTCTACCCAGTAGGTAAAACCATCATAGCCTGGTGGGTATACAGGAACTGCCCGGTTATGATATTTCAGAAAGTCACTTCTGCAGACTTAGTCGAATTAGAGATGACTAATTTTGATGTCATTCTAGGCATGGATTGGCTTTATTCCTGCTATTCCACAGTCGACTGCAGAAATATCCAGTTTTAGTTTCTAAATGAACCCGTCCTTTAGAAAAAGGGTAGCGTATCCGCTTTCAGGGGTTAGCTTATTTCCTACCTTCGAGAAAGAAAAATGATATATAAAGGATGTGCCTATCATTTTGTTCAAGTTAAGGATATTAGTTCCTAAACTCCCATCCTTGAATCAGTCCTAGTAGTGAATGAATATTCAGATGTCTTTCCCAAAGATCTTCCAGGAATTTCTCCCGAACGAGAAATAGACTTCGGCATTGATCTTCTTCTAAATACTCAGCCTATCTCTATTTTGCCCTACAGAATGGCTCCAGCAAAACTCAGAGAATTGAAAGAACAGTTGAAGGATCTCTTAGATAAGGGATTCATCAGACCCAATATTTCCCCGTGGGGCGCACCAGTCTTATTCATGTGTAAAAAAAAGACGGTTCTCTTAGAATGTGCATTGATTACCATCAACTCAATAAGGTCACGGTCAAGAACAAGTATCCTCTTCCTAGAATTGATGACTTGTTTGACCAAATTTAGGGTGCCAGCTATTTCTATAAGATAGACCTCAGATCCGGCTATCATCAGCTCAGATTTATAAAAAGTGACATTTCAAAAATAGCGTTCCATACTTGGTATGGTCACTTTGATTTTTTAGTCATGTCATTTGGTCTTACCAATGCCCCAGCAGCTTTTATGGACTTGATAAACTACGTGTTCAAGCAGTACTTGGACATGTTCATCATAGTCTTTATAGATGATATTCTGGTATATTCTCGAACTGAACACGATCATGAAGACTATCTTAGAATAGTACTTCAGACTCTCAAAGATCATCAGCTATTCGCCAAATTCAGTAAGTGCGAATTTTGGCTAAGGTCAGTAGTATTCCTTGGTTACATTATTTTCAGTGATGGAATTATAGTTGATCCTCAAAAGACCGAAGCATTAAGAAACAAGCCAAGACCTGTCTCTCCATCAGATATCATGAGTTTCTTGGGTTTGGCTGGCTATTAAAGGCGGTTTATAGAAGGATTTTTATCTATTGCATCCCCTATGTCCAGATTGACTCAGAAGAAGGTCAAGTTTTAGTGGTCAGACCCTTGCAAGAAGAGTTTTTAGGAGTTGAAGACTCGACTTACCTCAGCCCCAGTCTTAGCTCGTCTAGATAGTTCAGATGGATTCGTGGTATATTCTGATGCATCAGAGTAGGTTTGGGATATGTCCTCATGCAACATGATAAGGTCATAGCCTACGCCTCCAGACAGCTTAAGCCCCATGAGAGGAATTAGACTACTCATGATCTTGAGTTAGCAGCCGTAGTCTTTGCCTTGAAGATTTGGAGGCATTATCGCTGTGGAGTTCATGTAGATGTCTTCATAGATCACAAGAGTCTTCAGTATGTCTTTTTTCAAAAAGATCTTAATTTTCATCAAAGAAGTTGGTTATAGCTCTAGAAAGATTACAACATGAGTGTCCTCTATGATCATCCGAGCAAGGCCAACGTAGTGGCCGATGCTCTCAGTAGGCTATCTATGGATAGTGTTTCTCATGTGAAGGATAGTAAGAATAAGTTAGCTCAATGTCCATCAGCTTACCATACTAGGCATTCACTTAGTTGATTCTTTAGAGGGTGGTGTATGTGTTTAGAGTAGTTCAGAAACATCTCTAGTTTTCGAGGTAAAAAAAAAAGCAAGATAGATGTAACGCCCCGCATTTTGGGCTACAATAAAGATCATGATTTTGATGCGTTGATAATCCCGAAGCCATAAAATCCTATGCCAATATGGCATGTTAATTATTTGTGAAGCATATGAATCCATGCAAGCTTGAATTTAGACCATAGAGGTCCTTCAACTCATGGACGATTTGAAACTATTTCGATCGACTAAGTTTTAATAAATGTTGTAAAGTATGTCAGCTTCCATCGACCATACCTCTCTATATATGTTGAATTAGGAAGCCTACTATGTGTCAAATGATAGGTATTTGAGTTACCTTTCCAACGATACCAATTTGGCTAAAATCCGACACCCAAGCAAGAAGTTATGGCCTTTCAAAGTGATATGTGTCGCCTAACCAATCGCCCATGGCCACTGGAAAACATGGCAATAGCCTAGGCGGCGCCTATGTGAACATAGGCAATGGGATGGGCGGCGCCTATATAAAGAATTGTAGTGACTTAAACACTCCGTTTTGGGGACAAAGTGGTCCTTTTCCACCCTTACTTAGCCCTAAAACATGAAATTCAGTTCCAAGGACCCCAAAATACACCTTCATTCGTCAAAAGTGCTCAAAGATTATCCTAACGGTTTCAAAATAAAAACCCAAATAGTTCAAGATTCGACCGTAGTTTTTCAAAAATAATTACATATTTGGAATCACCAATCTGCAAGCTTCAAGAAACATCTATCATCCTTGGAAATAGAGGTACGTGGGGTTATCCTAAAATCTCATAGGTGTAGTTTTTATGAACATTCATGCTTTTAAATGGAGGTTTTCAATCAAATGCTAATAACTTGCTTTCAATATAATTTTTAAGTCATCTTTCTTTATGTCATGGGAATTGTTTGCCTATATACTTCAATGGTTGAAACCATGCATATGTGATTTGAGATTTTCCATTGAAGTTTGATAAATATGACTGAGAAATTGCTTTCAAATTCCCATGATAATGTCTTGATACCCCATATCATATTGTGACCAACAAAAGAGAGCATGAATTCGAAATAAATATTGTTCACCACTTATAAATGATGAAGCACCTTGGTTTTTACATGATAATGCATATGTGGAAGTGATATTGATGACTTAAAAGTTGGGTATGACGATACCCTACAGAACATGATATGTGATTGAATCAGATGAAATTTGAATGCATTGATTTTACATGAGAAAGGTGGATGCTCGAAGAAGGCATTTGAGAGTAAGGGCTCATTACTGGAAAACATATTTGCCGACATGGAAATTTTGGTACCAGTCTAAGTGATCTTATTTACTTGACTTTATGTCATTCCCAAATTGGGACTATAGGTAGGAGCCTGGGCTAAGTGATCTTGGGCACTACCATTGGGTCAAGACACCATGCTATGTGATCTTGTGTGTCTCTTCCTCACTTATACTCTAATCTCAGTGGCAACCGAGGTTAGAAAGTTAGTGTAAATTATGTAGGGTATTCCACCTAGCTCAGTTGCATTTAATTGTTGTTGAGAAACTATTGCATTATGCCCATGTGTTTTCAAATGATTTGATATGAAATTGCTTTATAATGGCTCTCAACTATATTTTGTAAAAATATTATGTTTTGTTTTGATATCTCTACGTGCCAATACTTTTGTGCTGACCCCCTCCCCTCTCCAACCTCTTAGGTTTAGAGGCCTAGTCTATGGGTCAAGAGAATCAGTAGATTATTCAGACAGAGTTGCAGAGACAAGTAGTGAGCCTTCTATGTTTTGGAAGGCCTTATGTCCTGTAGTCCTTTAGCTTATATTTAGTGTTGGGGTCTATTGGGGGCCTTGTCCCAGTTTATATATAGTTACTTGACTCAGTCACTTGCTAGAGATTTTTGCAGACAGTTGTTTAGAGTTTGATTGATGTTGGGGGAACCTTATTTCTCCGTTATTGTTTATTTTCATATTTATGACCATGTTTCCGAATTATTGTGTTTCTTTCGCATTACTTTTATCATATGAATTAAGTGCATGATTACCAGACAGATAGGGGTGTTTCGGGCCTCCTTGGATTGAAATGCTCGTCACGGCCAGGCCTGGTTTGGGTCATGACAAACTTGGTATCAAATCATAGTTCATGGTCCCAGGGTGTCTGCGAAATCGTGTCGGGTAGAGTCCTATTTATGGGTGTGTAGCGCGCCACACTTATAAGTAGGGGGTTACTAGGCGTTTATGAATGTTTCTCTTCTTTGTGATTTAGTTCATACTTCAGAGTCTGAACTGTCCCCTAATCAATGATCACTTGTGTTTCAAAAAACACAGTTATGCCTTCACGTCGTATCATCAATCAGAATGCTTAAGAAGATGAGGTCTGTCCCATCCATGGGATGCGGACCCATAATAGGGCTCACACTCCAGAATTTATCCCTACTTTGGGAGTCCCACCAATCCCGACTAGTCTACCCTGGGCTCCGTGAACTAATGCCAACCATCGCCTAACTGCTCAGGGAGATATTTCAAATACAGAATTCAGACGGTCCATTCATATGCTGACATAGTCAGTAGCTAACTAGGCTCAACGATCAGAAGATATTGGGTCTGCATCTATTACGTATGAGGCTACTAGAGTCAGACATTTCATGAAGATGAACCCACCTAAATTCATTAGCACCAAGGTAGAGGAAGATCCACAGGTGTCCGTGGATGAGTTGGAAAAGATCTTTTAGGTGATGTGTGTGGATGAGGTAGAAGGGGTGGAGCTAGAAACCTATCAGCTCAAGGATATTGTGAATCAGTGGTATGCCGACTGGGAAGATGCAAAAGGTGAAAATGCTGAGCCCACAGTTTTGGGCAAATTTGTGAAAGCTTTCCTTGATCGATTCTTTCCTCTGGAGTTGAGGGAGACCAAAGTGGAAGAGTTAATAAATCTGAAGTAGGGCAGTATGAGTGTCTAGGAGTACACTTTGAAGTTTAATAATCTAGCCTGCTATGCACCAGAGTTGACTAGTAATATGAGATCCTGGATGAGGAAATTTGCATTTGGCCTTACTAATAACCTGGTACTTGAGTGCGAAGGGGCTATGTTGAATAAGGAGTTAGACTTTGCTCGATTGACCGCTCATATGCAGCAGGTGGAAGAGAAGAAGAAAAAGATTGCTAAATCTAGAGAGAAAGACAGACAGGCAAGAGAGCTCGATCTGCGGACCAGCACCAGAGTCATTTGCAGAGTGGTAACTGGGGTAATAAGTGGTCAAAGAAGAAGAAGTTTTGAAATAATGCACAGTCATGAGCCAGCGCCCTAGCACCTAGACCACCGACAGACAGACAAACTCAGAGTTTCCAGACTCTTCATGGGTCCAAAGCTCCAGGTACACAGTCTCAGGGCAGTGTGGCCTAGCAGAATCATACTTATCCGTGGTGCAAGGTTTGCGGAAGGAATCATCTAGGGAAGTGCTGGTTTAAGGGGAGAAACTGCTATACTTGTGGAAAAGTGAGTCACCTTCAGAAAGATTGTCCTTCTGCTAGAGTAAATGTAGGGGGGATGGGGTAAGGGGGGCTAAGTCCCAAGCTGCCTTCACAACTCCTTTTCCTAAGGGTGCCCCTTCAGCTGCCGAGAGCGATCGCAATCAGTTATATTCTTTGACTAACCTCCAGGAGGTGGAAGCTTCACCAGATGTTCTCACCGGTATGTTACGAATATTTTCTCATGATGTTTATGTATTACTTGATCCCGGGTCTACTTTATCTTTTGTGACCCCTTATGTGGCTGTTGGTTTTGGGTTTGAGCTCAAAGTTATTATAGAACCCTTCTCTGTTTCTACTCCTGTAGGTGATTTTGTTGTTGCTAGAAGGGTGCATAGAAATTGTGTCGTGTCTATTCATAGTAGGGAAACTGTGGCAGACCTTATAAAACTGAATATGATAGATTTTGATGCCATCCTTGGGATGGACTGGCTCCATTCGTGTTATGCCACCCTTGATTGCAGAACCCTAAAGGTCACTTTTTCTTTCCCGAATGAGACACCAATTGTATGGGCAGGGAGTTTTGTGGAGCCTAGAGGTCACATTATCTCTTATCTTAGAGCCCGAAATCTTATCTCCAAAGGTTGTATGTATAATCTAATCCGAGTAAAAGATTCAAAAGTTGAAAACCTTCCTCTGCAGTCAGTCCCTATAGTGAATGAATTCCTAGAAGTCTTTCCCGAAGATCTCCCAGGGATGCCCCCTGATAGGGAGATAGATTTTGGCATTGATGTGTTGTTAGACACTCTTCCTATTTCTATTATTCCATATAGAATGGCTCCCACAGAACTAAAAGAGTTAAAGGAACAGTTTGCATACCTCCTAGGCAAAGGTTTTATTCGTCCTAGTGTTTCCCCATGGGTTGCACCTGTGCTCTTTGTGCGAAAGAAGGATGGGTCCCTTCGGATGTGCATAGACTACCGTCAGTTGAATAATGTCACAATCAAAAATAAATATCCTCTTCCTAGGATTGACGACCTTTTTGACCAGCTTCAGGGCGCCAAGTGTTTTTCAAAAATAGACCTTCGTTCGGGTTATCATTAGTTGAAAGTTAGGGAGTTAGACATACCCAAGACAACCTTCCGAACTCGATTAGTCACTATGAATTTCTAGTCATGTCCTTCGGGTTGACTAACGCCCCTGCAGCCTTCATGGATCTTATGAATAGAGTGTTTTGTCAGTTTCTTGACCTATTCGTCATTGTTTTTATTGATGATATTCTGATCTATTCTAAGAGTAAAGAGGATCATGCCAATCACCTTCGAATTATTCTTCAGACCCTTAAGGATCATCAGTTATATGTCAAATTTTCTAAGTGTGAATTCTGTTTAGATGGTATTTCTGTCCTGGGGCATATTATGTCCAGTGACGGGATAAGAGTGGATCCCCAAAAAGTTGAAGCAGTGAGAAAATGGCCCAGACCTACGACTCCAATTGATATTCAGAGCTTCTTGGTTTGGCGGGGTATTACAGAAGGTTCGTAGAGAGTTTTTCTTCCATAGCTGCTCCGCTTACTAAACTGACTTAGAAAAGGATGAAGTTTGTGTGGTCTGACTTATGTGAAAACAATTTTGAGAAGTTGAAGGACAAGCTGACTACTACTCCTGTTTTGACCCTTCCCGAGGGTGTAGATGATTTTTTGGTTTATTGTGATGCGTCCTATGTGGGACTTGGTTGTGTATTGATGCAGTGTGGTAAGGTGATAGCTTATGCATCTAGGCAGTTAAAGGTGCATGAGCGTAATTACACCATTCATGACTTGGAGTTGGTAGCCGTGGTGTTTGCACTTAGAATCTAGAGGCACTATCTCTATGGAGTGCATGTTGATATTTATACTGACCATAAGAGTTTGCAGTATGTTTTCTCACAGAAAGCATTGAACCTCAGGTAGAGGCATTGGATGGAGCTTTTGAAAGACTATGATATGAGTCTGCATTACCATCTGGGCAAGGAAAATATTGTAGCCGACGCCCTCAGCAGGTTGTCTATGGGCAGCCTTTCTCATGTGGAAGAGGGAAAGAAAGAGATGGTGAAGGATATTCACCGCCTTGCAAATCTAGGAGTGCGACTCTTAGATTCCAAAGATGGAGGGGTGATTGTTCATGAGTTAGCTAAGTCATCCCTTTGTGCTGAAGTTAAGGAGAAGCTGGTTGAAGATCCCATCTTGATGCAAATCAAGAAAGATGTGAGTCAACAAAAGGTTATGTCATTTGAAATTAGTGGTGATGGTATTCTAAGATTTCAGGGTAGGTTGTGCATTCTGAATGTCAATGGGCTACGGGAAAGAATCCTTAATGAGGTGCACACTTTGAGGTATATCGTTCACCCAGGCTCTACTAAGATGTACCATGATCTGAAAACCTTGTATTAGTGGAATAACATGAAACGTGATGTAGCTGATTTTGTGTCCAAGTGTTTGAACTGTCAACAAGTGAAGGTAGAACACATGAGGCTAGGTGGTACTTCCCAAGAGATAGCCCTACCTTTATGGAAATAGGAAATGATAAACATGGACTTCATTACAGGACTTTCGAGATCCCGAAACAAGTATGATTCTATATGGGTGATTGTAGATCGGTTGACAAAGTTGGCCCACTTTTTGCCTATGAGGACTAATTATTCGGGAGAGGTTTATGCTAAGATTTGCATTGAGGAGATAGTTCGATTGCATAGGGCACCAGTGTCCGTTATATCCGATAGAGGTACGCAGTTTTCATCTCAGTTTTGGAGATCCTTTCAGAAGGGTTTAGGTACACAAGTGAATTTGAGCACAGTTTTCCACCCTCAGACGGATGGGCAAGCTGAGCGTACCATTCAGACCCTCAAAGATATGTTGAGGGCATGTGTCATAGATTTCAAAGGTAGTTGGGTAGATCACCTACCACTGGTTGAATTCGCTTATAATAATAGTTACCATGCAAGCATCAAGATGGCTCCTTTTGAGGCTTTGTATGGGCGGAGATATAGGTCTCCGATAGGATGGTATGAAGTGGGTGAGACTCAGTTGTATGGGCCTGATCTTGTTCATCAGGCGATGGAAAAAGTGAAGATCATTAGAGAACGACTTAAGACTGCTCAGAGTCGTCAGAAGTCCTATGCCGATGTTCGGAGAAGAGAACTAGAGTTTGAAATTGGTGATTGGGTGTTTCTCAAGGTTTCTCCTATGAAAGGAGTTATGCGGTTTAGAAAAAGGGGTAAATTGAGTCCTCGCTATATAGGGCCATATCAGATTCAGAGAAAGATTGGGACAGTTGCTTATGAGCTAGAATTGCCTGCAAGTTTGGGTTCCGTTCATCCGGTATTCCATGTATCCATGTTGAATAAATGCATTGGAGATCATTCTATGGTATTGACAGTAGAGGGTATCAAGGTGACAGACTCCTCGTCTTACGAAGAAGAGCCCATTGAAATTTTAGATGGCCAAGTTTGAAAGCTGAGGAGCAAAGAGATAGCCTCAGTAAAGGTATTGTGGGGGAATCAGAAAGCCGAAGAAGCCACTTGGGAGTCAGAAGATGACATGAGAATTAGATATCCCAATTTGTTTGCTTTGATAGAGGATGAGATAGAAGGTACTATTCCAATACAGCATGTTAATTATTTGTGTAGCATATGAATCCATTCAAGCTTGAATTTATACCATAGAGGTCCTTCAACTCATGGACGAGTTGAAACTATTTCGATCGACTAAGTTTTAGTGGATGTTGTAAAGTGTGTCAGATTCCATCGACCATAACTCTCTGTATATGTCGAATTAGGAAGCCTACTATGTGTCAATTGATAGGTATTCGAGTTAGCTTTCCAACGATACCAATTTGGCTAAAATTCGACACCCGAGCAAGAAGTTATGGCCTTTCAAAGTGATAAGCATCGCCTAACCAATCGCCCATGGCCACTGGAAAGCATAGCAATAGACTAGGCGGCGCCTATGTAAACATAGTCAATAGCCTAGGCGGCGCCTATGTAAACATAGGTGATAGCCTAGGCGGCGCCTATGTGAACATAGGCGATAGCCTAGGCGGCGCCTATGTGAACATAGGCAATGGGATGGGTGGCGCCTATGTAAAGAATTCTAGTGACTTAAACACTCCGTTTTGGGGACAAAGTGGTCCTTTTCCACCCTTACTTATCCCTAAAACACGAAATTCAGTTCCAAGGACCCCAAAATACACCTTCATTCGTCAAAAGTGTTCAAAGATTTTCTTTAGGGTTTCAAAATAAAAACCCAAATACTTCAAGATTCGACCGTAGGTTTTCAAAAATAATTACATATTTGGAATCACCAATCCGCAAGCTTCAAGAAACATCTATTATCCTTGGAAATAGAGGTACGTGGGGTTATCTTAAAATCTCATGGGTGTAGTTTTTATGAACATGCATGCTTTTAAATGGGGGTTTTCAATCAAATTCTAATAACTTGCTTTCAATATGATTTCTAAGTCATCTTTCTTTATGTCATGGGAATTGTTTGCCTATATACTTCAATGGTTGAAACCATTCATATGTGATTTGAGATTTTGCATGAAAGTTTGATAAATATGAATGATAAATTGCTTTCAAATTCCCATGATAATGTCTTGATACCCCATATCATATTGTGACCAACAAAAGAGAGCATGAATTTGAAATAAATATTGTTCACCACTTGTAAATGATTAAGCACCTTGGTTTTTACATGATAATGCATCTGTGGAAGTGATATTGATGACTTGCAAGTCGGGTATGACGATACCCTACAGAACATGATATGTGATTGTATCATATGAAATTTGAATGCATTGATTTTACATGAGAAAGGTGGATGATCGAAGAAGGAGTTTAAGAGTAAGGGCTCATCGCTTGAAAACGTGTTTACCGACACGAAAATTTTGGCACTAGGCTAAGTGATCTTGTGTACTTGACTTCATGTCATTCCCAAATTGGGACTGTAGGTAGGAGCCCGGGCTAAGTGATCTTGGGCACTACCATTAGGTTGAGACACCATGCTATGTGATCTTGTGTGTCTCTCCCCCACTTATACTCTAATCTCGGCAACAACTGAGGTTAGACAGTTGGTGTAAATTATGTAGGGTATTCCACCTAGCTCAGTTGCATTTTATTGTTGTTGAGAAACTATTTCATTATGCCCATGTGTTTTCAAATGATTTGATATGAAATTGCTTTATAATGGCTCTCAACTATATTTTGTAAAAATATTATGTTTTGTTTTGATATCTCTGCATGCCAGTACTTTTGTGCTGATCCCCTTCCCTCTCTAACCTCTTAGGTTCAGAGGCCCAGTCTAGGGGTCAAGAGAATCAGTAGATCATTCAGACAGAGTTACAGAGACAAGTGGTGAGCCTTCTATGTTTCGGAAGGTCTTATGTCCTGTAGTCCTTTAGCTTATATTTAGTTTTGGGGTCTACTAGGGGCCTTGTCCCAGTTTATATACAGTTACTTAACTCAGTCATTTGTTAGAGATTTTTGCAAATAGTTGTTTAGAGGTTGATTGATGTTAGGGGAACCTTATTTCCCCGTTATCATTTCTTTTCATATTTATGACCATGTTTCTAAATTATTGTGTTTCTTTCGCATTACTTTGATCATATGAATTAGGTGCATGATTACCAGACAGATAGGGGTGTTTCGGGCCTCTATGGTTCGAAATGCTCATCACGGCCAGGCCCTGGTTCAGGTCATGAAAATAGAGATCCCAGCCTTGTCAAGTTGAAAAAGTCAGTTCAGGATCAGAAAGTAGAGGTTTTCTCCCAAGGAGGAGATGGTGTTTTGTGTTGTCAGGGTCATCTCTGTTTTCCAGGTGTCGACGACTTAAGGCAACAAATTCTTGCAGAAGCTCATGGTGTATCCTACTCTATTCATCCAGGGGCCATAAAGTTGTATCACTACTTACGATAAATCTATTGGTGGAGTGGGATGAATTGAGACATTACAGAGTTTGTGGCTAAGTGCTCTATATGTCAGCAAGTTAAGATAGAGCATCAAAAGCCTAGTGGGTCCATGCAGGAGTTCAGTATTCCTACTTGGAAGTGGGAAGTTGTGAACATGGACTTCGTGATGGGTACCTCGAACTCGTCATCAGCATGATTCAATCTGGGTCATTATAGACAGAATGAACAATCAGCTCATTTCCTTCCAGTTCATACCTCTTATCCAACCGAGGATTATGCCAAACTCTATATCAATTAGTTGGTCAGATTGCACGGTGTTCCATTGTCCATTATCTCAGACTGAGGTACCTAGTTTACCTCTCATTTTTGGAAAGCATTCCAAAAGGGTCTCGGTACCCAAGTTCATCTCAGTACAACCTTTCATCCTTAGACAGATGGTCAAGCAGAAAGGACCATTCAGACTTTAGAAGATATGCTAAGGGCATGTGCAATTGATTTCAAGGGAAGTTGGGATGACCACTTGCCTTTGATTGAGTTTGCATACAACAACAGCTATCATTCTAGTATTCAGATGGCTCCATTCGAAGCTCTCTATAGTATGAGATATAGATATCCAATTGGTTGGTTCGAAGTTAGTGAGGCCTTAGTCATAGGTCCTGACTTAGTATTCAACGCCTTAGAAAAAGTCTGGTTAATCAGAGAAAGACTCTGAGCTGCTCAGAGCTGACAGAAGTCTTATGCAGATGTTTATAGAAAAGATCTTAAGTTTAAGGTTGGTGATCATGTCTATCTAGAGATCTCTCCCATGAAGGGAGTGAATAGATTTGGCAAGAAGGGAAAGCTCAGTCCACGATATGTCGGTCCCTTCAAGATTCTCAGTCGTTTTGGCAAGGTAGCTTATGAGCTCTAATTGCCTTTAGATCTAGCCTCAGTTTATCCAGTATTCCATGTCTCTTTGCTCAAGACGTGTGTAGGTGACCCACCAGTCGTAGTCCCTATTCAGAGCATTGATGTTCAGAACAGTCTCTTATGAAGAGATTCTAGTCGAAATCTTAGACTATCAGACTCGTAGATTGAGGAACAAAGAAGTCCTCTAGTTAAAGTTCTTTGACGAAATTAGTCCATCGAGGGAGATACTTAGGAAGCAGAAGCAGACATGCGTACCAAGTATCCTCACCTCTTCTCCGCCAACTCAGATCAAGCTCAAGGTAACAGTTCTTCTTAAGCTTACTCAGTTTCATGATCAGTGTTCATCACGAACTAGGTATTCAATTTCATGTTCATGTTACCAGTATAAACTTGGTATCAAGTACCATTGCATATTCAGCCATGTATTTATGTATTAGCTCAGTCATATAATTATGCATCATAAATTCATTCTCATTGTGAAAAACTTAGTTCCTCAGAACATTCTGTCATGCATTCACGAATCAGTTACACATACATCAGATATGCATTTTCAGTATGTTATGTTCAGCTTGTCAGTCATGAGATCATGTTCCAGTTATTTATGTTTAGTTCAAGTTCAACTTATTGTTTTCCCTCTCAGTCAGTCTCATTTGAGGATGAATGTCCTCAAGGGGGAGATATTGTAATACCCCAAAAATTTCTAGCAAATTTCATCCCAAAAATGCCTAGTATTATCTTCTAAAGTGAAGGATAATTATTCCATGAGGAATAATCAAGATTTTCACTTTTTGTCATGTGGAAAATTCAATAAGCTTTCCATCGATATATGATTAGGTTAAATTCGATAACCGGGTAAGAAGTTATGACTATTTCAAGTTACCGTTATAAAACAATGACATATTAGTCAGTGGCGTACCATGCCACAAGAGGAAATGGCATTTGGCAATTTTCAGTAGGTGTCCGCGATTATGGCACGTTGTACCAGCACTCAAATTTAGAATTGTCCTTTTTCCAGTGTCTCAACGCGATTTCCCCCGCATCGCGCCAAAGTTCCAGGTCATGAAGGAAGGGGTAACGCAATGGCTCGCCGTCGCTCCATTCCTTAATTTCCCAATTGTCAATTTCAGTGACATGACGCGATAACGCTGCGTCGCACCAGGGGCTCAGTTCGGGAAAATTTTATTGAAATTAAATGACGCGTCCAGGGTTAAAAAGGTCAATTTCCTATCCCTATTTAAATCTAATAACACGTCATTTAGCTATTCTTCACCCAAAATATACTATTTTCTCTCAATTTTCTCTCAAGAACAAGCTAGGGTTTCTATTGGAGATTTAAATTCAAGAAGGTTTCACCATCAATCTTCACGAAATCACGAACTAAGGTATGCATAGTGTTCATTCATGGACTCCTTTCGTCCATGAAGCCCAAGAATCCCTTTTCTAAATTCAAGTTATGGATTTTCTTATGAAGCTCATGATTGAGCTACTTTTGTTCATGTTGATAATGAGTAATTGAATTGTATTCCATGAATGAGTGTTAAATTTCATATGGGTTGATTTGTAATAGTATAGATTCATGAAACCCTAGGACTAAACCCTTGAATGATTAAATTGGAATTGAATCATGACAATTAATTGTTGTATGATGTTGTTTACATATTCGATGCCTACTATGTGTTTGGTTGAATGCCTAGATGAAGAGAAAGTGTCTAATTAGCATGATATCATGAAATCCCTATGTACGTACAAGCTTATGCCTATCACATGTTTGAAGAAATACTTCAGTAAATGTATTATGATGATTATTATGTATTCAAGTAAGTCATGCTTTGTCAGTTTCCTTTTAGTATTGAACCTTATGGCCTTTCAGTGCATGTTTCCACATTATTCAGTATTTTATGTAGTATACAGGTACAAATATTAATCATGGGTTACCTTGTAGTCCTTTGAGGTCATGAGCACCGTATAGCATTCCGATTCAGCAAATCGGGGTGTTACATCTTTGTGAAGCTTCCCTTGAAGAAAAGCATTATTGACATCTATTTGATGTAAGGGCCAACTTTTTTGTACAGCGACAGTAAGGACGGTTCGAATTGTTGTAGGTTTAACCACTGGACTGTATGTTTTCTGAAAATCAACCCTAAGCATTTGTATGAACCCTTTTGCAACCAAACACGCTTTGCACCTATCAATGGAGCCATCAGGCTTGGTTTTTATTCGATACAACCATTTACAGGGAGCAACATTTCTGGTATGGTTCGGTGGAACGAACTCCCAAATCTGATTTTTTATTAGTAAATCATACTCAACTTTTATAGAATCTCTCCAATATGAAAATTTTTGTGCTTGTTTGTGGGTTACAGTTAAATGGGTACAGGCTGGGTTATTTGGGCAGTGTAGTCAACAATTTTCCGTCGCTTGACAATAATATTTTGTAACCTTATCACTACACGATTTTGCTCTATTTGTGGAACTTGAACTATGGGTGCAGTGGGTGGAGGCAAGTCAAGAGAGAAAATTCTTGCACCTCTGTTAGCATGGAAGGATCGTGATGACTTTGGGCAACGTGATAAAAATGAGTAACTGGTGGTCGGCGATGTAGAGAGCTAGGATGCACAAAGAGGGCTAGAGGTTAGCTTTGAAATGGGAAGTAGTTTGAGGATTACCTGATTCCGGAGTGGTGAAATGATCTGACTCTGGGTTATTTCCCTGCGCAACACAAATTAAGCAGGTATCTTGGCGTGCACCTGGCTTGAACGGAATGGTGGGAGGAAGCAAGGTGAGATCTGGATTAATAATGGTGGAACTAATTTCCATATCTGGATTTTGATGTTGTAAAGTGTTTTCCCAATTTAAATATGAAAAGTTTTGTTTTAAGTGAGAAAAATATTATCAAATGGGAAAATTTCTTCTAAAAATTTTACATCCCGTGAGAGAAAAAGTTTAGAGCTGGTGGGGTCAAAACACTCATGGCAATGATGAGTGATGGAGAAACTGATATAAACACAAGGTTTGGAATATGGTTCTAATTTATTTTGGGTGTATGGTCATAACCATGGGTATCATAGACATCCAAATGTATGGAGAGATTCATAAGCAGGTGTTTCATTGAAAAAAACTTCAAATGAGGACTTGTTATCAAGAGTAGGAGTGGGCAGACGATTAATCAGAAAGATAGCATGATGGCAGGAAAATGTCCAAAAATTGGAGGGAAAACATTCTTGATAAAGCAATGTTTTGACGGTCTCAATAAGGTGTCAATGTCGTCTTTCACCCAGTGCAACCCTTTGACGAGTATGGGGGAAGAGACAAGGTGTTGTATGCCATTAGAATTAAGGTATGGTTTCGTGACTTTATATTCTCAGCCCCCATCAGTGTAAAGTGTGAGCATTTTGTGACCAAAATGTTTTTCAAGCACAAGATGTAAGCTTTGAAAGTGTTTTTGCACTTCATGTTTGTTTTTCATTGAGTATAACCAAATGTATTTGGTATACTGATCAACAAATAGACAATAGTAGCGTATTTTATCAATAAAGAGAATAGGGGATGAACCCCATAAATCATTGTAAATTATTTCTAATGGATGTTTGCTGGACAAAGTGTTTGAATAAAAGGAAAATCTATGAGATTTACTGCAGCAACAAGAATTACAATAAGTAAACTTGTCTTTTGAAGAATATGAAAGACGGAAACTGTTTAAAATGGAAAGCAAAACTCGAGAGTGGTTTTCGATGCCATAGATGTAAGGAAGGTCCAGCAATGGCAATGTTGATGTTTGGTCAAGTCAGGGACAACCATTCATAGAGACCTACTTAATTTGGGTCGCGCAGAAAAGGTTCTCCCATAGTCATATCCTTCACAAGAAAAGTAAAAGGAAAAAATTCTATGGAGGTTAGATTTTCTTTGCAAAATTGATGCACTGAAATGATTTTGCATTTGATAGCTGGAGCGCACAAAATACTAGAAAGTTTGAAGGCAGTATTTGATGCAGTTAAGTGAGTATTACCAGTTTGAGTAATCGATATCACATTACCATTGCCCATTGTCACTGCGTCCAGACCTTCAAATTCTTGATAATTGTGGGGCAAGTTGGTATCCAAGGTGATGTGGTGAGATACACCTGAATCAAGAATCCAGGGGTCACTCGGTGTTGTGTGCGCCGCAAAATTTGCTTTTGCTTCAAGGTGGTTATCGAATCGAGAGCGGCAAACATTTGCTATATGCCCAAATTTGTCACAAAGTTGACAGCGTACTCTTGATGATTGGTGTGGAAAGTTACGCCACTGATAATTATCCATTGATTACGCCACTGGGAATTATCCAGTGGATACTGAGAATGAGTGCTTTGATTAGGCTGCCTATATTGGGGAGGCCAGTTATTGTTGTTGGATGGGCGTCTATTGTTGCTAGGGCTAATGGAGCTGATGGAAGATTTGGCACTCGTTGAGCAACAGCTGAAGTCTTCTTGAGGTCCTCAGAGGAAAAGTTCATGATCAAGAAGCTTGTCAAAAAGTTCGTCATAGCTAATAGGAGGGTCCCTTGCCCGTATGGCTGCAGAGATCTCGCGGAATTCTGACTCGAGTCCACTCAGTATATTCACCACTAGTTTTTCATTATTAAACATTTATTGAATTAAAGACTATTTGGGAGGACTATATTTTTGCCTTTGCTCCTTGTGTTATGTTCACCAATTCCACATCAGAGGAAGATTGGAAGTAGACAATAGAGAGTTGCTCCTTTTCTCGGCCTTTTGGCTAAAGATCAAGTTTAGTATCGGTTCTTATCAGTTTAATATCTGATATGTGGACCATTGGTCTGCCCTATATTAACTCTATTTTTTGAGGGGAAGGTCCATTAAGGTAGCTTGCTACCTGGGCCTTCGTGCGTTGCTAAGTGTTGCACTACTGCTTTTCCCTGGCGTGCCCCACTAAATCTAGTTTAATCATTTAGCAGTTTATGAAAGGTGGTTCCGTGCATCTCAACTATTTCATCGAATCATCACACACACCTACCACCTCTTATGTATTGAGTAACTATGTCCACCAAGACTTGACAATGCACAACTAATCAAATCATCAGACACCTACAACCTCATACATAAATAACTGTGTCCAAGACTTCGGACAAATGGAAAGAAATTGTTGATGTCTTTTGTTTCTACAGGAATTCGAACCTCAGTCTCACATAATTTTCACCCATTTCATTGATAAATAGATAAATCTTGATGTTAGCCGGAAGACTACCTAAGATTGTGCACCTTAGCTCAGAACGTGTGATTGCTTAATAAAGGTCTCACATGTCGTATTGATAGAAACTTCGTCAGGTTGTTTTCAGTATCTATCTGCTTGAGCAGTGTTTCTAAAGTGGTGAAAGTTAGTTCAGTTGTAATTGAAAGGCGATCTTCCCGGTACTATTGATGAGTTGACTCTGAAAGCCGAGGAGAAAAAAGCCCAGCAGAGCAAACCTTCCTTCTGGGATTCGGTCACTGATTCAAAAGCAGGCGCTTTCAAATTTTCTTTTGATGAAAGACTAGTGATGAAGTATTCGCCAGTTAGTCCTGAGGCGATGGACTTTTAGCAATCTTCCTCAAACAGATGAAGCTGCAAGCATGAAATTTTATTTTTGTTTACATGACGAGGGATTATTAAGGAAGTTAATTGACATTTTATTCATTGATCTTGTATTTTCCAAGAGGAATAAGAAAAGGTCCAGACATCCCCCCCCCCCGCGACCGCCCTTCTGTATGTGTGTGAGATCACGGTGGTGTCTGTGCACCTCAACCATTTCACTGAATCATGGGACACCTACCACCTCTCACGTACTGAATAATTGTGTAGCCAAGACTTTGGCACATGGAAAGAAATCACAGAACCCCAGTGTCACATGATTTTCACCCATTTCATTGATTGCTAGACACCTCTGGATGCTAGTTAGAAGACTACCTTAGAATGTGCACCTCAGCTCAGAACATGTGATTGCTTTATAAAGGCCTCGCTTGTGGAATTATAACCTCACCAAGTGTGCTGATAGAAACTTCTTCAGATTGTCGTTTTCAGTATCTATCTGCTTGTGTGGTGTTCTCAAGTGGTGAAAGTTAGTTCAGCTGTAATTGCAAGGCAATCACATCAACCATCTTGTCTAATCCTTCATAGTCTGTGCTTGGAAAATAGTCACTATAGAGGAAGGTTAAGAAGGGTTGTGTATTAAGTTCATATTATGTCTTGATGGAGCCAGAAATCCCCTTCGATAGAAAATTTATATTCTGCTAAATGAGCAAAAAATGAATTATTTCCATTATCTATATAAACTGCTGAATATTTAGAACCATCTCCATCTTAATAAAGAAAGGGATAGCAAGAACAATTGAGAACTCGGATAACCTTGTGGCATGCTGCCAAATTTACTCTACTCTACACTGTCATCTTTCTTCCTTGTGATTCAACCACGACAGATATCTATTCAACTGCGGCTACACTTAAACCAAGAACTTGTATTGCTTCAAGACCTGATTCTATTGCAACATTTACCGTAACAAGACGAGCGTCGAAATAAAGGAAGATTATATTGAAGCCGCAAAAGAGATTTAAAAGGTTGTTACAGATTACAAGGTCAAATGTTAATTGTGACATTTTAGTATTTTCTTGAATCCACTTATATAAACTTTTGGCTCCGACACTGATTATCTTCTGTTAGTTTGTTCCTAACTTTATGTTGGGAGGACTATATTTTTGCCTTTGCTCCTTTTGTTATGTTCACCAGTCCCACATCAGAGGAAGATTGGAAATAGACAATAGAGAGTTGATATAAAAGCAAAGGCCTGTTGCAATTCAAAAACATACCTTTCTCGGCCTTTTGGCTAAGATCAAGTGTAGTATCTGTTCTTATCAGTTTAATATCTGATATGTGGACTATAGGTTCACACGATATTAACTCTACTTTTTGAGGGGGAAGGCACATCAAGGTAGCTTGCTGCCTGGTCCTTCAAGCGTAGCCTAAGCGTTGCACTACAGCTTTGTTCTGGCGCACCCCACCAATACTAATCCAACGTTTTTGTAGTCTGTTGTCTCAGCCCAAGTTACTGTAATAATAAAGTTTTATAATGTACTTTAATGTTATGCAGTGGGAGTTGTTGGAGAATGACCTAACTTATAAGGTCCTTGTTGAGTGAACTCTACTTTTCATACTCTTTCGCAACCTTAATTATGCAGTTTTTGTTGTGCTATGGATCAGACGATATCTTCCTTAGACATGTAACATGATCTCTTCTGTTGCCTATATTACTTTCTGTAGTTTGCATAGTGTATATTGTTGTTGTAGTTACACTGGGTATATTGTTGTTCTTGTAGTTAGCATCTCTTCTTGATGCCTTTTTTGTTACAACCACTTACGTCATCTTAAAAAGAAAATCTTTCCTAGATTATGTAAAAGTAGGTATTTGTTGAGTGTACTTAGTTCGAACTTAGCATGTTTTTGTAATTGTCTAGTAATCGGCGGAAATTTCTCACTGTACTTATTTTATTTCTGGCTTCCTCTCTGTTTGTTTTTGTTTTTAGAGATCAGGTTCAAACTACTAAAGCTAGTAGGAAGAGTCAAAGCGAATTGGACTTTCCAATATTTGTAAGGTAGCACAGCTCCCGGTCTCTTTCCTGTCTATTTGCGTTGCTAAGCTGACACAGGGGTTTGTTTAATGCCCATTTCAGGAGCGGGAATATTGAATTGAAAGACCTTTCTTCTGCTCGCCACTTCTTTCGCTGACCCTATTCACCTCCTTTGCGGAATACCAGAAAAAGAGATGAATTAGCGGATCATAGGGGCTAAGTCGAAGCATGCCTGAACCTTCTTTGGCAGAGACGGAGTTAATATACAATCCCACTTTGGAGACGAGGGATTTGTTAGAGAATGTACTTGGCCTGGTGGTCAATGAAGTTGTTTGAGCATCATGACCTCTAGGTTTAATTTTCAGCGAGACAAAACAGATAATATGCATAATCAATGCTTAACTGAATTTTGCTTGAATTCATAGTCAAAGAGTTCTGATGTTGATGCCTATCTGGTAGAGGAAGTTGTATCATCAGTTTTGCAGCGTTAATTATGCAGTTTTTGTTGTGCTAAGGATGAGACGGCATCTTCCCTAGACATGTAATACGATCTCTTTTATAGCTATTACTTTCATTTGCATCTTCTTGATACCTACAACTACATCTATGAGAAAGGAAAAGTCTTTCCTAGACATGTAAAAGTAGGTATTTGTTGAATGCACTTGGTTTGAACTTGGCATGAGAATTTTTCAGGGCAACTCTCTCCCTACACTTGTGTGTCCATTTAGGATCACCACTGATATTTTTTGGACAGCTCTCTTCACGGATCCTTGCTCGGGCCAATATCTATTTTATGGAGTATCTTTCAACTGTCATTTCGTCTTGCAGGAAGAATTTACCGAATGTTTTGGAGTTTCTAGGAAAGCCAAATGATTGCACTCTTATTTCCGGAACAAGTGACAGTCAATTTGCATGAAAAATTCAAGAATGCCGTTGAAGCATATCTTCCTGGTACTATTGATGAGTTGACTCTAAAAGCTGAGAAGAAAAAGGCCCAGCAGAATAAACCTTCCTTCTGGGATTCGATCGCTGATTCAAAAGCAGGCGCTTTCAGATTTTCTTTTCTGATGAAAGGCCAGTGATGGAATCTTCAACTGTTAGTTCCCAGGCTGTGGACTTTTACCAATATTCTGCTCAAACAGATGAAGCTGCAACAGTGAAATTTAATGTTTGTTTACTTGACAAGAGGGATTATCAAGGTAGTTATTGACATTTTATTCATCATTGAACTTGTATTTTTCCCAAGAGGAAACAAAAGTTTAGACAAATTTTGGCATCAATTCTTATCTTTCACTGTCATAATCACTGTTCCTTTGCTGTGTCAGCAACATCCCCCCACCCCCGGCGTGTGTGTGAGAGATGACGGTGCTATTCATGCACCTCAACTATTTCACTGAATCATTGGACACCTACCACCTCTCTCGTACTGAATAATTGTGTCCACCAAAACTTTGACAAATGGAAAGAAATCACAAACCCCCGTCTCACATGATTTTCACCTATTTCATTCATCGCTAGACAATTGTGGATGCTAGCTCGAAGACTACCTTAGAATGTGCACCTTAGCTCAGAATATGTGATTGCTTAATACAGGTCTCACATGGTGTGGTGATAGAAACTTCTTCAGGTTTGTTTTCAGTATCTATCTGCTTGTGTGGTCTTCTCAGCGATGATAGTTTGTTCTGTTGTAATTGCAAGGCAATCACATCAACCATCTTGCCCGATCCTTCATAGTCCGTGCTTGAAAATATAGTCCAGAGTAAGGTTAGGAAGAAGGGTTATGTATTGAATTCATATTATGTCTTGATGGAGCTAGACATCCCTTTTGATAGAAAAGTTATATTGTACAAATGAGCATACAGTGAAAATTTTCAATTAAATATGAACTGTTGAATCCTTAGAGCCAACTTCATCTCAACGAAGATAGGGATAGCAAGAACACTTGTGAACTTGGATAACCTTGTGGCATGCTGCCAAATCTACTCTACTCTACACTATCATCTTTCTTCCTTGTGATTCTGTTGTTCTACAGAACACGGAGAAGAAGAAAACGTTTGAGGATAAAAAATATTCTTCATATTTATTCATCCACATTTGAGAATATAAATAAACAAAAATACTCCTACTCTATTTCTAACTAGGAAACTAATAAAATCCTATTCTAACTTCAACTAGGATAGTAATAAATCCTATTCTATATAAACTTAGATAACTGAAGTTTAGAAATAAAATTACTAAACTAAAAAGAAAATAACAGCAAATAACTCAAAACTTCAACACTCCTCCTTGAGTTGTTTGCTGGTAACTCCAAGTTGTTCACGAAGAGTTTCTTTTGGAAGAGCTTTGGTAACTATATCAGTGAGTTGATCCTCCTTGTTCTCAACAATTTCATTGAACATCTCAAAATATTTTTTCACAAGGTTATTCCTAATCACCTTGATAATCTTGTTCTATTGTAGCATCTCACCAGAGATGTTGAGAGACAAATAATCAGAATCCACAACACCCTTCACAAATCCAAGGTACTCGGGCATAAACTCCTCACAGTTATCCATAATGAACATCTTCCAAACATATAACTTGATGTTGTTCATCTTTTTCCGAGCTTGAGATTCTAACATAGCATCTTGCTTCAAGAAAACTGCAAGCTCCTCATCTTCAGAAGCCTTGGCAAAAGTTGTACCAAAATTATTTGTACTGTGGAGGTATTCAGCCCTTGAATATTTAGTCCAGAATTCTTTTCTGGAACAAAATTTAAATATGCTTTTCAGACAGCTGGTTTCTCAGAAAAAATCTAATGAATAACCTCTGAAAAGTATTCAATCCCATCATCTCCGTCATTCTGATCTTCATGAAATGTGAGGTCTGAATTGGAACTATTGTTACTGCCAGGAGGTCCGAATGTGGTCCCACAATATGTGGATTATCCTTAGTTATAGCCTCCTTATTGTTTTGAAACTTTTGAGGATTTTCTTGAGAAGTGATTTGTTCTATTTCAACATCCATTGTAGCGCAACAATTTTCATTTTTTCTAGAATAAAAAATAACATCGTCATCGTTGTGCTTGGTGGTCACAATAACCTGTTCACATTGACTACTTCAACAAAATTGCTCAGAATTTTGAGTTCCAATTCAATGGAAAACTTCATTTTATCATTTCAACTGTAATCACTTCTTGGTCGCTAGAATCAGAAACAACACATTTTTTATCTTGGAACAGTAATATATAATATCGTTCTAGCATTTGACCAACACTCAATAGATTTTGGTCAAGATCAGGTACCAAAAAAATGTCTCGAATAAATTTAGTACCTTTGGGAGCTTTAATTGTCACAGTTCCTTTACCAACAATATCGAACGTGGTTTTATCGGCCAACTTGACACTACCTTTGGCAGATTCCAATTTCGTAAAATATTCTCGTTTTCTGGTCATGTATTGAGTGCAACCACTGTCCAGAAACCATGCATTTTTATCATTCAATCTTGTTGTTGTCATCGCTGTAAACACAAACTCCTCCTGTTCTTCAACGTCCAAAACGTTGGCTTTTTTAGTTTGTTGGTTGTTCTCCTTCTTCACTCTACAAAACCTTTCAATATGACCACGATTATTGCAATATCTATACTGGAGAGGTGGTTTCTTCCCCCTTAAACCAACAATCATCCTCTTTATGATTGTTTTTTTCAATACTTGCATGGAGGGAAGTTTTATTTCTTCTTGACTCCATTGCGAGAATCACATTGATTATTTCTACTAGAATTCGTCTAAGTTGTGATTTTACCTTCCTCTATCATCTGCATCTTCCCTTTGAACTGTGTTTGAAGAGCAGTTTTAGTAGCTTCTCTAGCCTCAATGATCTTCTTTGCTCTTGAGCTTGAAGAGCATGTATAAGTTCTGAAGGTGACAGTTTTGTGAGATCCTTCAAATCTTCAAGTGAGGAGATCTTTGATTCAAATCTTTCTGGCAAACTCACAAGAACCTTTTCCACGATTCTTGAATCTGTAAGCCCTTCTCCCATAAGCCTGATTTGGTTCACAACCTTCATCAACTTGTTGGAGAATTCTTCAATAGTTTCTGAATCCTTCAGAGAATTTCAAACTCTCTTCTCAGATTTATCACTTTTATTTGCCTAATCTTGTCACTTCCATGAAATTCTTCTTTCAACTTGTCCCAAGCCTCCTTTACAATCTCACTCGCCGAAACTCTAGCGAAAATTACCTCCAAAAGTGTTGATTGTATGCAAGAGAGAGCTTTAAAGTTTTTTTCAACCTCTTCTATGTGATTCTTAATTTGCGCCATTTGGATTATCTGGGAAAAGATTTATCTCTCCTCCAAACTCTACCACTTGCCATAGATCATATACTCGCAAGTATGTTCTCATCTTAATAGCCCAAATTGGATAATTCTCACTAGAAAAAATTGGGGGCGAAGGAATTGAAAAATTGTTTGAAGCCATAACAATTATGACTTTTACACAGAGTTATTTTTGGGGTCTTCTCTCTCACAGATCCCTCAAGAACTTGGATCTTGATACCAATTGTTGTTCTACAGAACACAGAGAAGAAGAAAATGTTTGAGGATAAAAAATATTCTTCTTATTTATTCATCCACATCTGAGAATATAAATAGACAAAAATACTCCTATTCTATTTCTAACTAGGAAGGTAATAAAATCCTATTCTAACTTCAACTAGGATACTAATAAATCCTATTCTATATCAACTTAGATAACTGAATTTCAGAAATAAAATTACTAAACTAAAAAGAAAATAACAATAAATAACTCAATACTTCAACAGATTCAATCACGACAGATATTTATTCAACTGCAGCTACACTTACACCAAAGAACTCCTATTGCTTCAAGAGCTAATTCAATTACAACATTTACTGTGACAAGACGAGCGTTGAAATAAAAGAAGATTACATTGAAGCTGCAAAAGAGGTTTATAAGTTGTTTCAAAATCACAAAGTTTAAATCTTAACTGGGACATCTTAGTATTTTCTTGAATCCTCTTATATAAAACTTTCGGCTCCGACCCTGTTATCTTTTATTAGTTCGTTCCTAACTTTATGCAAACTGATTTTTTACAAAATATTTATTGAATTATAGACACTATTTGGGAGGACTATATTTTTGCCTTTGCTCCTTTTATTATGTTCTTTAGTTTTATGGCGTTCACTTCTCCCACACCAGAAAAAAGCAAGAAGCAGGCAGCAGAAAGTTGCTACAAAAATGAAGGCCCATTATCATGAAAAAGCATACCTTTCTCGGCCTTTTGGCTAACATCAAGTGTAGTATCTGTTCTTATTAGTTTAATATCTGATATGTGGGCCATTGGTCCACAAGATATTAACTCTATTTATTTAGGTGGAAGGCTCATCAAGGTAGCTTGCTACCTGGGCTTTAAGTGTGGCGTGGCGCAGCCCACCAAATCTAGGTAAAGATTGTAGTAGTCTGTTGTTTTTGTATCCTTTATGCTTGTTTTATTGATTATATTAAACCTATACTTCCACCACATAGTTAAAATAGCTTTTTAGCTAAAGCTGTGAATATTCAAATGCAATAAGCATTTCTTTCAACAAAACTTCCTGTTTTCCTTTATCATCTTTGGCATCAGTTATTCATCTTTCACTGTTGTAATCTCTGTTCCATTTGTTGTGCCAACAACATTACCCTCCCCTTCCTCGGTATGTGTGTGAGATAACAGTGGTTTCTGTGCACCTCAACTATTTCATCGAATCATCGGAGACCTACTAGCTCTAAAGTACTGAATAACTATGTCTACCAAGACTTTGGCACATGGAAAGAAATCACGAAACTCCGGTCTCACATGATTATCACCCGTTACATTAATCTCGAGACACCTTTGGATGCTAGCTAGAAGACTAGAATGTCGGAGCCAAAAAGTTATAGATTGATTCACTCACCCGCAAAACTGCTGCTCTAATTCCTACCCATTATTACGTTGGCTGATGCACTGTTAAAGTGTGTGACCATCTCATCTAAAATACTAAGATGTTAGAGAGAGCACAATTTTAATATCTAATTATTCTCAACACGCCCCCTCACATATTGGGTCAAGCACGTGGAATTTTTTTTTAATAATGGGTGGCGGTGAGATTCGTTCCTATGACCTCTGCCGGCTCTGATATCATATTGAGTGTGTGACCATCTCATCTAAAATCTTAAGCTTGTTAGAGAGAGCACAATTTTATTATTTAATTATATTCTCAACATGTACTTAACCTGGAAGTGAAGTCTGTAAGGTACACTCGTGGTAGTTTCATATTTCCCAGGGCTCAACCCTATCTACATTGCCACTTCTTTGAAGACATATACTTGACAGCTATTTTGGTAATCTTGGGGCAGGCAGCAATGCATATATGATGGGTATTGCTGATAAACAATAGAACTGCATGTCTGTTCTGCTTCAACTGAATCTGCCGATGCCAATTATGTGAATCCAGTTTATGTTGGATTCAATATGTATGGAAGAAGTGTGAATGAAAAATGGAGAGAAAAATGGTGGAGGAAAGGAGACACTAATTTAGAAAGTATACTCCCAAATTGGAAAGTTCACTAAATCTCCCACATTGGTGGGAGAAGAGAACTTTGGAGTGTTTTTAATAAAGATTACTTACTCCACACGGATAGTGAGGCAAGAACAAGGTGGTGCTTCGCGTCGTCGTCGTTGTCTCTCTCGACTCAGCTTTGGATTTATATTTGGATTTGTCAAATGATCGATCACTGAGATCTATCTTTTGGGACAAAATTTATTTGATCAAAATCTAATCCAAATATACAAAAGGAAAAATGACAGAAGCACAAGAAATTTTTCTGTGTTTTATCCTCCATTTATATGCATGTATACATCGAACTGTTGAAATGTTACAAAGTGAACTGATACATTGTTTCGAACTGAACTGATGCAATGTTATGAACTGATGCTTCAAAAAGATACAACCATTCAGTAAAATGACACACTGATTTATGAAATGGTATGCCTGTTCAGAAAAGACACACTGTTTGGATGAATAGACATGATTTTTCAGGAAAATCAATCAAACTGTTGAGTGAGTTCGTAGAATCTGACAATTTGAGGTACTGCTATTGTTTGGATTGAAGGCCACTTTATCCTGGGAGGAAGATTCCATAACCTCGGGTACAGTAAGGGAAATTATTCCTTAAGGACACTCCGTGAAGTCGAGTGAATTGGTCTAAATTTCTGTTTCATCTTTTTTCTGAATATTAACACACTTTTAAGATAGATTATTCATAATCTAGTGTTGAAGGTGTTAAGAAACTTCATAAGTTCTTGTCTTGAACTTGAACTTGCTTTGAAGTTTGTGTTGCTTATATACAGATTCTTGTACCCGAACTACATACAAAATAACAATCTTAAGGAATAATTTTTACTGTTTCAGAATCTGTATTACTTATTTTTGGAGATTAAAGCTATAAGCTTTCTACTCCGTTTGAACTTAACTAGTGATTTGAAGACATAAAATCTTCATCACAAGTTCAAGATCACTCGGTTGACAATTGAAAGTAATAAAAACTTCATTATTAACTAGATGTCACGCCCCCTTTTTAACTCCGAAAAGAATATATTTTAAGTTCGAAAGGGGTTTTATTATCAAAGTGCCAAAATATAAAAATTTGTTTCAAAAGGACTATTCACATTCTTATTCAGAGTCTCCATTTGGCATAATCTGGTGTGTCAAGTCACCTTTTAAAATCCTTTTCAAAACGATTTGACTCTTTAAAACTGGTTTGCGAACAGAGACTCCGGCTAAGGAATTCTGTTTCCCGAGGGGAAGGTGTTAGGAACCCCTCAATCCCGTGGTTCGACCCGGTCGCTTGATGGAGCGTATCGGCTAATTTGACATTACAAATGTATAAACCACACAAAAAACACATAAACAATCAATCAAACAGATGATAAAATAAATCCAAAATATAGTGTTCTGTCCAATTATACAGACCCAAAGAATGAAAAATACGGAAATGTAAACCTACTCTATTCTAAACTGATCCTAAACTAATCCAAAACCAAACTCCACCTGACGTTCCTGGCCTTGACCGTGCGCCATCTTCAAGTACAAGATACTTCAGGGCATTCCTCAGATAAATCAATAGAAATCCCTTGAGGCATTCCCCGGCCAAATGAGAATAATTTTTAATACGAGAAAATCAAAGCGTTTAACCAAATTTCAAACATTCAACAAAACCAAAGATTCTAAACTTTTCCTACCCAACCTACATTTGCCTACCAATTCTCAACTTAACATCATACGATCGAGTTTAATATGTTCAAATTAATCAAGATTAATAACATAAATAAACCAATACAAATTAGGAATTTAACCAATTTTAATACCAACCCCCAAATCCAATCTCAACATGATTAAACCAATTCAATACGCAATCCACCAATCAAGTTTTCACATCAAAATCCAATAATAAATAAACCACAGCGATGAAAATTCAAGCATTCCAAACCCAGAAATCATTCATAACTATGTGAAGATTAAAAGGCGAAAGGATAGATTTGGACTTCAAGAGTTTTCGATTGACTTAAAGGGAGAAGTAAGAGCCATCCCGAGAGCCTCTATGAGTACCAAATCTTGACTATGATCCAACTCCAACACGGATATCTCTGGAATCCAATTCGAACTCAAAAATAGTGAACACCCAAAACAAAAACGAACAAAATCGAGGCTGGTAGATGAAATTTACCGGGACTAAACTAAATCTCGCCAGAATTAGATACCTCACCGAAACTAGACCCAAAACTGGTCAAATCGACTAATTCGATTTGGTTCAGGGTTGAAATCCATAGTTACCGCCCCGTCAGAATTTTGGTGAGCTCCAACGGTGACCGAAACAAGCAGAAAGAGAACACAAAAATGTTTTTCCAATGAAAAGATACTATTTTCTAGCCACGAACACCAGAACAGTTAACCCCAGTACCTTTTCTCTCCTCTCTTGCTTAAATATCTCTCCTATTCCGTTCACTCTATCTCCTTATGATCCTCATTTCCACTTTATTTTCTATTTTCTCTCTCGATTTCTTTTCTCTCCCTCACGCAGATCTCTATCTACCTTTCTCAGTTCTATATCATGCCATATTTCCTCTCACTTTGATGTCTTTGAATCGTGTATTATGGTCAGTTTCTGATGGTGTGTGTTGTGAGGATGAGGGATCGTATATGGGTGAAGTATGGTTAATGGAAAATTTTAGTGAAGGTGTCTATGTGTATCGCTGTTACTGTCTATGTGGGAATTGTATATGTGTATGTGTTGTTGTGATGTGAATATATGGTCAGTCCTGATGAAGATGATGATGATAATGAAAAATGGGTTCCTTTGTAGTGTATTGAAATACATTCTCTTTTTTATCTATTAGTTCACGTGAGAAAGGTGAGGGTAGGGGAGACACATGGGTAGAGGGTAAGGGGGTGGTGAGGTGTCCACTTTTAATTGGAGAGATTGTTAGGATAGGATTAAAACAAGATAAAATTTGTTAAGGGTTATTATTTTTTATATTTTTGTGGGATATAATCACATGGGTGAGGGCGTGTGGTAATGTGAGCTAAAAATGAATAAAATTGGACTTGGGAGGGAAAAAATTAGGTGTCTACAGCATTCCCCCTTTGAATGTAAACATGAAGTGTTTTTAGACAAAGAAGTAGACAACGAGACAAAATTTTGTCCCGACCAACATTAAAAAAAATGAAACAAAAGGAAGGAGGGACACCAAGTCTTGACTTAGGACATCCTACCTACCCATGTTATAAGGGAATCAAGTGAAAGGTATCTCAAAGGATTGGAAGGAGATGGACTATACCGAGTTGGAGACTCGAGTGAGGTCCCATCGAGGTTTCGGTCGCGGCTCTATCATTACATCAAAAAATGAAAAATTACAAGAGTTAAAAAGATAAATAAAATTACAAAAGTCCTATCTATGCAGCTTCTTTTGAACTCTTGACTTGAGTTTCATCACCCTATTCTTCAGGCGGGCTCCTAACTTGCAATTTTTCAATTTGTTGCTTGGCTTTCAATTGTTTTACCTTGTTGCTTGACTTTCCATTTATTCTCCTTGATCTTCGGGCGGGCTCCAATGTTGCTTGAGTTATCAAAACAAGGAAGTACATCTCCTTATAAATACCGCTTAAATTACCCAAACAAGGAAGTACATCTCCTTACAGATATTGCTTGAATTACCTAAACAAGGAAGTACGTCTCCTTACAGATGTTGCTTGAATTACCCAAACAAGGAAGTGCGTCTCCGTACAAATGCCGCTTGAATTAGCCAAACAAAGAAATGTGTCTCCTTACAAATGTTTCTAGAAATACCCAAACAGGAAAGTGCGTCTCCTTAACAATGCCTATTGAATTACCAAAACAAGGAAGTGAGTCTCCTTACCAATGCGGCTTAAATTACCAAAACAAGGAAGTATGTCTCTTTACCAATGCTGCTTGAATTACCCAAACAAGGAAGTGCGTCTCTTTACAAATGTTGCTAGAAATACCCAAATAGTAAAGTGCGTCCCCTTACCAATGTCTCTTAAATTAAAAAAACAAGGAAGTGTGTCTCCTTACCAATGCCGCTTAAATTACCAAAACAAGGAAGTATGTCTCCTAACCAATGCTGCTTGAATTACTCAAACAAGGAAGTGCGTCTCCTTACAAATATTTCTTGAATTGTCCAAACAAGGAAGTGCGTCTCCTTACAAATGTTGCTTGAATTTCCCAAACAAGGAAGTGCATCTCCTTACAAATACTGCTTGAATTACCAAACAAGGAATTGTGTCTCCTTACAAATACCGCTTGAATTACCAAACAAGGAAGTGCATTTCCTTACAAATGTTGATTGGATTTCCCAAACAAGGAATTGTGTCTCCTTACAAATACCACTTGAATTACCCAAATATGGAAGTGAGTTTCTCTACAAATGCTGCTTAAATTACCCAAACAAGGAAGTGCGTCTCCTTACAAATGTCACTTGAATTTTACAAGGAAATGCATCTACTTGAAAAGGAAGTATGTTTCCTAGAGATCTTAAATTATGAGTTTTACTATGGTTTTGATTACCAAACTTTTTCAACAACATTGCCTCTTGCATTTGTAGAAGTGAGAAATTATGGTCTTTGATGTTTAGGCTCCAAAATCCTTGATCTGAATGTAACATGTGTTCCTGTTTCATACAAAGAAAACTTGTGAGTTTAAAAATATGGTGGCTGGTTTGTGGCTTTAGATTTTGCAGCAATTGCTCTTGCCTTCGTCACATTTAACCTTGATTCCGACCATTAGCATATGTCACTGACTTGTTGTATCATTGACCCAAACTCAGATTATTAAGAGTGACTCTGAAACAAACACAATATCTCTGCTTTTCCGTGCTTCTCAGATAAACCCTTTGAACCTTGGTATTTCCATGAGTTGCCAGACTTGTCAGTTGACAAAAATTTTTGCATGTCTTATTTTGGCTCACAATCATGTCTCTTTCATGTGTTGGCCTTTTGTCTTGCTTTGCGCAATTGAAGAAGCTGGTAGCCAGTTTTGAAATCTTTTCTCACTTATTTTGATATGGACTTGACTCAAACACAAGAGAAAAATGACGATGACTTTTATTTGGATAACTGACTCAAGAAAACAAAAGAAGAAACAAAAGACAATGAATGTCCCCATTTGAAACAAAATAAATGAAAAATTTATCTAGAAATGACAGTCAACTCTAATGATTATGTCATGCATTTTGGATTAAGCTGCCTGATCTTTCCATCCAACCTTTCTACCAATTGTTGTTGAGTTAATGGACATGAAACTGAGTTGTTTCTTTAGGTCAATTGACACCTTGAAGGGTTTTTGCCAACAAGCCTCTCTCATTCTTTTTTTCTCAGTTCATCATTGTCTTATGGTGTCTGTGAGGGTTTTTTCACCAATGAGACTCTTATTTTCATTTTTCTCAACTCACAATCATTTTACAGTGCCCGTGAGTGTTTTCACCGATAATAATCTCTCATTTTTATCTCTCTCGACTTACCATCTCCTTATGGAGCCCGTGAGGTTTTTCACCAATAAGACTCTCTCATTTTTATTTTTCTCCTATTTTCTTATGTTGAGGAAGACAAGTAGTTCACAAAATACGTCATCATATCCCTTGCATGCTTAGCCTTAACATTCTCAAAAATTGATCCAAAGGTCTTTCTTTGCTTGTACCTTGGCTTTTGGATTGGGTTAGAAAGAAAGGATGACATGAGGCTCAAACAACACTTGAAGTGGTGTAGGACTTACAACTTTTGAAATCGACTCAAACAATGAGGATTAACTCATGCCCCAGTTTCTTTAACTTGGTAATTCTAAATTGTTTATTTGGTTGGACCGAGCCCGAAGTAGGGCAGCCTATGTATCTCACCCTCGAGAGGGGAGAATCAGGTCACGCATAGTTTTGGCAGCTTATTCTTTTGATTGATTCTAAATTTTGTTTCTTTTTTTTTCTCTTTTTTACTTGGGATTTTTTTCTGACCCTATTTTCGACACTTTTCTCTTTTCTTTCCTTTTGGACACATTTGTTTTCTCGAAACTTTTCTTTTGAGTTTTACTGACTCTATCTTGATTCCAAAAGAGAGGTATGAAAGAAAATAGGACTAAAGCTAAAATGGGGTTAACAAAGGATGACACAATGTTTAGATATCAGAATGAAATGCCTTCTTCATATTAATCCTTAAAAATGCAAGTACATATCATGAAATATGAAAGTGAAAGATGAAGATCATTTGTGACATCTTTTGCAGCATTAACTTTGACTGAGTCTGTGCGTCACTATTTCTTCTGCGCTTTTCTAGCATACAACTCCACTTTTGTTGCATATTCTTCACATTGAATGACTCATGATTTTGTGAAGCTGATTTTTGTTCTGTTCATGTAGCCACTATTTGACCTAATTGAGATATGTCTTTCAATTGATGACCAAGTGATTCTTGTGATTCTTAAAACAATTGCCTTAATTTTCGAAGAAGGCTTCAACTTGTCACCAAATATCTCAGAACTCTACATACTTTCTCGGATGCTTTTTCTAACTTTAGCCCTCTGATTCAAAGTTCATACTCAAATTGGATTTTAAGATCTAGCTGAAAGTTCCGTCAGTATGTCATATCACTAGAGCCAACATAAAAATGTACTATGTAAATAAAACAAACAAATGACTTAAAATGAGACAAAATGACAAGGGACACCACATTTTATTGAAAGAAAAGATAGAAGGGTTTAAACAAAGACGACAGAGAAACAAAACAATATAGATCCCGAACTATAACCTTGAAATAATTTGGATAATAGAAAATAAAACAAAATAAACTACCAGACCTCTTTCTAGTAGGGAGAGGGGTGTCTTCTCAATTGCTCATCCTGACATCTTAGCCACTGGTTTTCATATCAGCATGACTAAAGTTTTTCTCACTGTTAATGGTTTGCACCATAATTGATTTATCTTGAATTACATTTTCTATTTCTCTTTTCAAAGAACGACAATCTTCAATACTGTGATCCTAAACATCAGAATGATATGCATATCGTAAATTAGCATCAAAACTTCTTAAATACAGGTCAGGAGTATAACCATGGAGAGGAGTGATCATGCCCCGCTGTACCAATCTCTGGAATAAACTGGTGTACGATTCTCCAATTGGTGTGAAGCTATCTCTTGACTTCTGCCTCATTTCATTGTTTGGATTGGATCAAAAATAAAACCTAGAAGGTTTTTGGTATGTTTGTCGAGTTTGAGGATGACTCTGAAGAGTTGGTGCACGCCATTATGGGTAAGAAGAGAACTGACCATAGGGTTGTACATTGTATATTGGATTTGTAGGTAGGGGAATACAATATAATGGATTTTGGGAAAGATTCTGTGGAGCTTGGGCATAAGCTTGGGTTTGAGCCTGTGGGTAATGATGGTGTCGTCTTTTTTCCCGTGCCTGTTGTCTAACTACAATAGCAGATGCATATTCCTCATACTTCTTCTCTCCGGAACTTTCTGAACCCTTTTGAATTTCTTGAGTTGTCGCTTTCAATGTTGCAAAACACACAATGCAGCCGATCTTAATTCCATCTTCTATCATCTCCCTCATTTTGAGGACCTTAATAAATGGCTTTCCTAATGCAGGTAGCAAGAGTTGATAATATGTTTCATCCTATGCTTGAATAAATACCTCCACTATCTTACTTTCTTTCATTGACAGTTTCACCTTAGCATCTTGTTAACGCCATCTAATTGCATACTCTCTAAAAGTCTCAGTACTCTTTTTCTTCATGTTAGTTAGAGATTTTTTATCAGGAATCAAATCTACATTGTCTTGGAATTGTTTCACAAATTCATCAGCTAGTTCATCCCAACTAATCCACTTTTCGATGTCTTGGTCAACAAACCATTCCGAAGCTAGGCCTAAAATACTCTCACCGAAATATGCCATAAGTAATTTTTCCTTCCCCCCAGCACCCCTTAGTTGGTTGCAATAACGTATCAAATGTGCAACAGGATTTCTATGTCCATCATACTTCTCAAACTTTGGAATTTTAAAACCAAAAGGAAGATGAACCCCTGGAAACATGCACAGATCTTTATATGAGACACTTTTGTACCCCCTAAGTCCCTGGTGGCCTTTCATAGCTAGTTCCAAACTTTTTAATTTTCTGGTCATTTTCTCTTGTTCTTCTATTATAACAGGCTTCTCTGTGTTAAGAGGAAATTCAGGTGAGTAAGTATAGCCACAAGGATTAGTCGAGTTAAATGTGGGCTAAATAGCATGATGTTGATCAGCAAAAATATTCAATACAGGCTCTCTCGCAGAGTGGGGAGGAACGAATTATGGATAAACCTCAAAAGTAGGAGCTTCGGGTAGGGGTGGTGCTGTAAAAACATGAACAGTGGATGGAGCCGAGCATGTGGTAGCTTTGTGTTGAGGAGTGAGGAAATGAATATTGGAAGTGTTTGGATTATGTTGCCCTGGAGCAGGTCCTGATGCATGTTGTGGTGTGTCAACAAAAATAGGAAACTGTGTATGTGACACTGGAGGGAAGATAGAAAGATATTCCAGATTATCAGCGAAAAATGGAGGAGGTTGCAACCCATTAGCCCAAGCTCGATGCATTTTCATTATTTGCTGCCTTAATTTCTGAATCTCTTCATTAGCTTCTAAATTCTCATTTCCCAAACTCCTTATCTCATTAGTGACCACAACTTTAGTATTCCTGTTGGCCATAATTTTCTCTTCGACTTGGTGCAATATGAAGGACCAGCCAAAATGCGACAAACCAACCACCTTAAACTAACTGGACAAGAGATAACAAATGCGTTAGAGTTCAACACTTTCTCAAAACCTTTTTCTTTTTCCTTTTCCTTTGAAAATATCACCGAACTCAAGAAGGGAGCCTACATACCTAACTCCCGAGAGAGGAGAATCAGGTGTGCGTAGTTCGTAAAGTCTTGCCAAAATGGTCAGTTAATTTTTTTTCCTTTTTTTTCTTTTTCAGAAACTTCAAAAATAACAAATTGTCAAAAGAATTGACGAAAATCTTTTTGCATTTTTTAGGTTTAAACTCCCTATACCAAACGAAACCTATGATTACCAAAGAAAAATCTTTTTGGATTTTCAATTTTTGAATTTCATACGAAAATGAGACTTGAAGCTATTAACAAAAAATCTTTTTGTGATTTTCTTTTAAAGATGTATAGGAAACACCTACTTTAAAAGAAGAGTGAAGAAAATCTTTTTTTTTTGAATTTTGCAAATAAGATCCCCGAACCCACAATAGGCTGCCTACGTATCTCACTCCCGGGAGAGGAGAATCAGGAGTGAGTAGTTCATCTAGATTGGACAATTAATGATTAAATAATAGATTGCACCCTAACTTGAGACACGACCAAAGACACACGAAGAACAACATAACAAAATCTTTTTTTGAGTTTTCAATTTCACACTTCACATAAAAAATGACACCAACAGCTATGAAAGAAAATCTTTTTGGTATTTTCGTTATATGAAATGTACAAAACTTCTACCACCTTTCTTTTAAATTTTTTTTTTTATAAAAAGCTCCTAAAAATATCTTTTTGGAGTTTTCGAATTGTGAATGCTTGCTAAATGAAACAAAAGGAAAATCTTTTTGATGTTTTTTTGATTTGTTTTTTTTTTTTTTGAAAAATGAGTGCAAAAAGTAAAAAAAAATTCTCTTTTTTTTTTGAATTTTTGAATTGTGGAAAACAAAAGTCATAAAGAACCTAAAAACTACGAAACTATTTTTTGATTCACCTTTTCTCTTTTTTCCTTTTTTTCCATGCCTAACACACCTTTCTTTAATTCTAGCACATGCTTTCCCCAAATCAGTCCATCAAATGACCCTATTACCCTAAAAAATACAACAATTAGCACGTAGGGATGCTTTAGATGAGAGTCTCCTACAAAGGACCAAGTGGACCCCTCTAGGTTTAAATATGATGCACATAAGCATGAACTAAAGGCTGACCTACGTTGGGGTTTACTAACAAGGCCGTTCGGGGGAGCATATGGTCGATAGTGGCTGCTTTGCTTTCCACCTACTCCATACATCCAACGGCTCCCCCTCCTAAAATAAGGGTGACTCAACTAGATTTTGTGCACACGACGTGCACTTCGGGACTTGTTGCAGAAAGGATTGACTCGGGTTATGCACATAATACCAGATATAAAGTGGTAACACATATGAGAAAAAATGTAAACACGTATCACTCAACAATGATAAAATAAACAACAAACGATAACACAAACAATGTTTATACACCCATAATGTCAAACTAAGCCGATACAACTCCAAAAATAAGCCCGAATTCTGAAAAATCCCTAGCGGAGTCGCCAGAGCTGTCACACCCCTTTTTAACTCCGAAAAGAATATATTTTAAGTTCGAATGAATTTTTATCATCAAAGTGACAAAATATGAAAATTTGTTTCAAAAAGACTATTTGCATTTTTATTCAGAGTCGCCACTTGGCATAATCTGGTGTGCCAAGTCACCTTTGAAAATCCTTTTCAAAATGATTTGACTCTTTAAAACTAGTTTGCGAACAGATACTCAGGCTAAGGAATTCTGTTGACCGAGGGAAGGTGTTAGGTACCCCTCAATCCCTTGGTTCGACCACGGTCTCTTGATAGAGCGTATCGGCTAATTTGACATTACAAATGTATAAACCACACAAAAAACACATAAATAATCAATCAAACAAATAAAACAAAATAAATCCAAAATATAGTGTTCAGTCCAATTATACAGACCCAAAAAATGAAAAATATGGAAATGTAAACCTACTCTATTCTAAACTGATCCTAAACTAATCCTAAACTAAACTCCACCTGACATTCCGGGCCTTGACCGTGCGCCATCTTCAAGTACAAGATACTTCGGAGAATTCCTCGGATAAATCAATACAAATACCTCGAGGAATTTCCCATCCAAATGAGAATAATTTTTAATACGAGAAAATCAAAGCATTTAACCAAATTTCAAACATTCAACAAAACCAAAGATTCTAAACTTTGCCTACCCAACATACGTTTGCCTACCAATTCTCGACTTAACATCATACAATTGAGTTTAATATGTTCAAATTAATGAAGATAATAACATAAATAAACCAACACAAATTAGGAATTTAACCAATTTTAATACCAACCCCCAAATCCAATCTCAACATGATTAAACCAATTCAATACGCAATCCACCAATCAAGTTTTCACATCCAAATCCAACAATAAATAAACTACAATAATGAAAATTCAAGCATTCGAAACCCATAAATCATTCATAACTATGTCAAGATTAAAAGGCAAAAGGATAGAATTGGACCTCAAGAGTTTTCGATTGACTTAAAGGAAGAAGTAAGAGCCATCCCGAGAGCCTCTACGGGTACCAAATCTTGACTATGATCCAACTCCAACACGGATATCTCCGGAATCCAATTCAAACTCAAAAAAAATGAACACCCAAAACAAAATACGAACAAAATTAAGGCTGGTAGACGAAATTTATTGGGACTATACTGAATCTCGCCAGAATCAAATACCTCACCAGAATTAGACCCAAAACCAGTCAACTCGACTGATTTGATTTGGTTCAAGGTTGAAATCCACAGTTACCGCCTCATCGAAACTCCGATGAGCTCCAACGGTGACCGAAACAAGCAGAAAGAGAACACAATAATGTTTTTCTGATAAAAAATACTATTTTCCGGCCACGAACACTGGAATAGTTAACCCCAGTCGCTTTTTTCTTCCCTCTTTCTCAAATATCTCTCCTATTCCATTCATTCTATCTCTTTCTGATCCTTATCTCCCCTTCATTTTCTATTTTTTCTCTTGATTTCTCTTCTCTCCCTTATGCAGATCTCTCTGTACCTCTCTTAGTTCTCTATCACACCATCTTTCCTCTTACTTTCATTTTCTGATGGTATGTTCTGTGAGGATGAAGGATCGTATACGGGTGAAGTATAGTGAATGGAAAATTTTAGTGAAGGTGTCTGTGTGTATCGTTGTTACTGTCTATGTGGGAATCGTATATGGTATGTGTTATAGTGATGTGAATATATGGTCAGTCCTGATGAAGATGATGATGATAATAAAAAATAGGTTCCTTTGCATTATATTGAAATATATTCTCTTTTTTCGTCCATTAGTTCACGTGAGAAAGGTAGGAGTAGGGGGGACACGTGGGTAGAGGGTGAGGGGGTGGTGCGGTGTTCGCTTTTAATTGGAGAGATTGTTAGGATAGGATTAAAACAAGATAAAATTTGTTAAGGGTTATTATTTTTTGTATTTTTGTGAGATATAATCATGTGGGTGAGGGTTTGTGGTAATGTGAGCTAAAAATGAATAAAATTGGACTTGGGAGGGACAAAATTAAGAGTCTACACTAGAAACAAGAAGTGTTTAAAGTTGCTGCAATTTTTGAATAAGTATATATATATATATTAAATTTACTGTCTTTTGGTGACAGCAAAATGGCAATTGAATGTCAAATGCATGATGATGCTATGACTGTGGCGGTGACTATCATTGCTACGACAAGCCGCGCAAATGCTCCACAACATATGGCCCCTGCGGAGAAGCCCGAAAATTTTGCGGGAATTGACTTTAAGAGATAGCAGCAAAAGATGTTCTTTTACCTCAGCACTTTATGTCTCCAAAAGTTCACTAGTGAGGATGCTCTTGAGGTACGGGGGAACCTCAGACAAAGATCATTTCATGATTGTAAAAGCTTGGAAGCACTCAGACTTCCTTTGCAGGAATTATATATTGAGTGGTCTCCAAGACGACCTCTACAATGTTATAGTGGAACTAAGAAATCGAAGGAATTGTGGGGGGCACTAGAACCAAAATACAAGATAGAGGATGCGGGAATTAAGAAATTCCTTGTTGCAAGGTTCCTGAACTTTAAATTGATAGATAGCAAATCGGTTTTCTCTTAAGTGCAGAAATTGCAAGTAATCATCCACGATCTCCTAGCGGAAGACATATCTTTGAAAAATGCCTTAGTTGAACAACTTGAAAAAGTTCTTATTACTCATATAAGCTGTTTTGTAGGTTTGATTGTGAATGATGCTTTCCAAGTAGTAGTGATAATTGAGAAGCTACCACCAATGTGGAAAGACTTCAAAAACTACTTGAAGCATAAATGCAAGAAGATGACTGTCGAAGATCTTATTGTCTGAATGCATATTGAAGAGGCTAATAAAGCTGCCGAGAGAAGGTCAAAAAGAAATTCTACAATTAATGGAGCACATTGGAAGATGACCTTAACAATTCTAAGAAAAGGAAGAAAGTTGAACAAGGAAGCAATCAACCCAAGAAGAAATTCAAGGGAAAATGCTTCAATTATGGAAAGATTGGACACAAGTCCACGGATTGTCGTGACCCAAAGAAAGGCAAGACAAATGATCAAGCAAATATGATTGTATCCAACAAAGAATGCGATGATCTGTGTGCTATGTTCTCAGAATGCAAATTGGTGGGGAATCCTCGCGAATGGTGGATGGATTCTGGTTCCACCCTCCATGTATGTGCCATCAAAGAGTTGTTTTCACCATTCGCTCCAGCTCAAGTAGAAGAAATGATCTACATGGCTAACTCCGCTACTGCTAAGGTAGAAGGAACAGGAAAAATATGCTTGAAAATGACTTCAGGAAAGGTCTTGACACTTAACAATGTCTTGTATGTTCTGGAGTTATGTAGGAATTTAATTTATGTTTCACTTATAGAAAAGAATGGATTTAAATGTGTAACCATTTTTGAAAAAATTGTAATTAGCAAAGGAGAAATGTATGTAGGAAAAGGCTATCTCACCGAGGGTCTTTATATGATGAATGTAATGAATGTTGAAATAAATAAAAGTTTAAATTCTTCTTATTTGCTTGAGTCTTATGATTTATGGAATGAATGTTTAGGCCATGTTAATTACAAAATACTATAAAAACTGATTAACTTAGAAGTTCTGCCAAACTTTGAGTGCAATAAATCAAAGTGTCAAACATGTGAGGAATCAAAGTATGCAAAGTATCCTTATAAGTCTGTTGAAAGGAATTCCAATCCCTTAGACTTAGTACACACTGACATTTGTGATATGAAGTCAACACCATCATGTGGTGAGAAAAAGTATTTCATAACTTTTATTGATGATTGCACTAGATATTTTTATGTCTATTTGCTAAATAGTAAGGTTGAAATAATAGATGTGTTTAGGCAAAATAAAACTGAAGTTGAAGATCAGTTAGATAAAAAAATAAAAATGATAAGAAGTGATAGGGGCGGAAAATATGAATCTCCCTTCGCCGAAATATGTGTAAAGAATGGAATTGTCCATCAAACTACGACCCCATATTCACCTCAATCTAATGGAATTGCAAAAAAGAAAAACCAAACTTTGAAGGAAATAATGAATGTCTTACTTATAAGTTCTGGTTTACCGCAAAACTTATGGGGGGAGGCTATCCTTACAGCCAATCATATACTCAACAGAGTTCCCTATAGTAAGACACAATCAATTCCTTATGAAAAATGGAAAGAAAGGAAACCTAACTTGAAATATTTCAAAGTGTGGGGGTGTCTAGCAAAGGTCCAAATTCCTATGCCTAAAGGGTTAAGATAGGACCTAAGACGATGGACTGTGTGTTCCTAGGATATGCTAAAAGTAGTAAACCATGTCGATTTTTGGTTCATAAATCCGAACATCTGAATATTAATGAAAATATGGTAATTGAATCAGATAATGTTAAATTATTTAAAAATATTTATCCGTATAAAACTAGACATGAATAGTCTAGTGGGGGGTTTAAACGACCTCGAAATAAACCAAGTGAGAATGTACACAATGAAGAAAATCCAAGACATAGTACATCTCAAAGAACGTCTACTTCGTTTGGATTGAATTTTGTAACATTTCTCTTAGAAAATGAGCCTTAAAAATTTAAGGAAGCGATGGCATCTTCGGACTCATCCTTTTGGAAAGAGGCAATCAATAGTGAGGTTGATTCAATCTTAAGCAACCATACATGGAAATTGGTTGATTTTCCTCCCAGAAATAAACCTTTAGGTTCTAAATGGATCTTCAAAAGAAAGATGAAAACGGACGGTACTATTGATAAATACAAGGCAAGACTTGTAGTAAATGGTTTCAAACAAAAAAAAGGCCTTGATTACTTTGATACATACTCGCCAGTAACAAGGATAACATCGATTCGAATGTTAATTGCCTTGGCTGCGGTATATGGCCTTGAAATCCATCAAATGGATGTGAAAACCACTTTTCTAAATAAAGAATTGGAGGAAGAAATATATATGGAACAACTTGAGGGTTTTGTGATTCCAGGAAAGAAAAATAAGGTGTGTAAACTTATTAAGTCATTGTATGGACTAAAGAAAGCACCTAAACAATGGCATGCGAAGTTTGACCAAACCATGTTAGCAAACGAGTTCAAGATAAATGAATGTGATAAATGTGTTTATATTAAAGACACTCTAAATCACCAAGTCATTATTTGTTTATATGTGGATGATATGTTGATCATCAGTAGAGATATTTCAGACATAAATGCAACAAAACTAATGCTGGAAAGCAAGTTCAATATGAAGACCTTGGAGTTGTGAATGTGATCTTAGGGATAAGAATTCATAGAACTCCACAAGGGTTGGCATTGTCACAGTCTCATTACATCGAAAAGGTACTTGACAAATTTAGGTTTATGGAATTTGGTATTGCCAAGACTCCATTGGATGTGAGCTTTGCACTTCGAAAGAATGAATGTGAAAGTGACTCACAATTGGAGTACACAAGAGTATTGGGATGTTTAATGTATATAATGAATTTTACACGACCAGACATGACATGCGATATTAGTAAATTGAGTCGGTACATGAGTAATCCCAACAAAACTCATTGGATGATAATGAAAAGAGTTTTGGGGTATCTTATATACCCTCAAGACTATTCCTTGCATTATAATAAATATCCTGTGGTACTTGAAGGATATAGTGAAGAAAATTGGATCACTGGATTGAACGAAGTAAAATCCAAAAGTGGACATATATTTACTATCAATGAAGGAGCAGTCTCTTGGAAGTCATTCAAACAGACATGTATTTCTCGCTCTACAATGGAATCTGAATTTATCGCATTGGATAAAGCCTGTGAAGAAGCAGAATAGCTACAAAATTTATTGGAAGATATTCCTTATTTTCCCAAGCTAGTGGCAACAGTATGTATACACTGTGATAGCCAAGGGTAAATCTCGTCATATACGATGGAGACATAATACTATTAGGGAAATTCTCTCTAGTAGAATTATTACTGTTGACTATGTAAAATCAACTTAAAAAAGGCCTATCTAGAGAAGGAGTGGAAAAGATATCCAAGGGAATGAGTTTAAGGCCTAGGACAAGTCAGCATGGTGGTAACTCTAACTAGAAGAATGGAGATCCTAAGAGCTAGGTTCAAGGAGATCAAACAAAGTTTTGTCTGACAAGTTCAACATTGTCAATTATCCAACCCATTCTCATGATGTAGACAATGTATTGTAAACTAGGATAAGACTTAAGGTGAAAAGTCTTTTAATGATTATCTAAATTTGGCAGATTTGACCAAGTAGTTTAATCTATAGGATTAAACATTTAGAAATCACCTATGTAAGGGTAAAGTGGAAGTCGCTTTAAGGAGAATGTTAGTAAAGGTCTATTCTCTAAGATCTCATGAAACCGGGACGTGTTCATGGCTGAAAAGAACAAAACCGTGAGAACCATAATTGGTAAAAGGCTAGTTGTGTGACATATGTTGTCTAGGTGTACATTAAAGCTCGATGGTTCAAAGATATCAAATCTACCGATTGACCGAGTGCATCCGATACATATTCACTACGAAAAGTTCAAAGGGAAACCCACTTATCCAGATACAATCAGTCTTTGCTTCATGATCACATACTTGTCCGTAAAAATTTTATGAAAAATAGCCATTCTCCATTCATGTGGGGGATTGCTGGGTTCAATATGTATGGAAGAAGTGTGAAAGGAAAATGAAGAGAAAAATGGTGGAGGGAAGGAGACACTAATTTAGAAAGTGTACTCCCAAATTAGAAAGTTCATTAAATCTCCCACATTGGTGGGAGAAAAGAACTTTGGAGTGTTTTTAATAAAGAATACTTACTCCATATGGATAGTTAGGCAAGAAAAAGGTTGTTCCTCTCGCCGTCGCCGTCGCCGTCGCCGTCGTCGCTCACTCGGCTCAACTTCAAATTTGGATTTGGATTTGTCAAATGATCGATCGATGATATATATCTTTTTGGACAAAATTTATTTGATCAAAATCTGATCCGAATATATGAAAGGAAAAATGATAGAAATGTAGGAAATTTTTCTGTGTTTTATCCTCTATTTATATGCATGTATACAACGAACTATTGCACTGTTTCGAACTGAACTGATGCAATGTTATGAACTGATGCTTTGGAAAGATGCAACCATTTAGTAAAATGACACACTGATTCATGAAATGGCATGCCTGTTCAGAAAAGACACACTGTTTGGACGAATAGACATGATTTTTTAGGAAAGGTTACATCTTTTTAAGATAACCCTTGCCTCTTTTTAGAAGAGGCATGTTATGGCTATATAAACCTGCTTTCATCCACAGGTTTAGAAATGAAAAATAATTTATGAAACACAAACTCTTCTTGTCTTCAAATATTCTGTGTGATCAATCAAACTGTTGAGTGAGTTCGTAGAATCTGACAATTTGAGGTACCGCTATTATTTGAATTGAAGGCCATTTTATCCTAGGAGGAAGATTCCATAACCTCGGGTACAGTGAGGGGAATTATTCCTTAAGGACACTCCGTAAAGTCGAAGGACTTGGTCTAAATTTTTGTTTCACCTTTTTCTGAATATTAACACACTTCTAAGATAGATTATTCATAATGTAGTGTTGAAGGTGTTAAGAAACTTCATAAGTTCTTGTCTTGAACTTGAACTTGCTTTGAAGTTTCTGTTGCTTATATATAGATTCTTGTACCCGAACTACATACAAAATAACAATTTATACACAGGAAATGTGCATGACTAACTTGGACAAGTAGAAGACATCCGTATTTTCAAGACTCAATTTAGAAGACTATAACTGCTGCTGAGATGGCTGAAGTCTCAGGCATTTGTAGGATTCTTCCAGAACCTAATATATGAGATTTTGACTTTGACAGCAATCTCCACAATTCATATAACACCCAAGGATGGATTCAACTATGCAAGTTTTGAAGCAGTGGATTATGATTTCAGAGAGGTTATTATTAGTTGCTTTAGGACTGCAGTATTTATTTATTTTATTTCCTGTATTTCTTTTTTAAGTTATTAGGAGGTAGTTAGCATGTTTAGCATCATGACTTTAAAGTAGGGTCATTATCTATTTCATTTTTTTTTAAAAAGAACACTTTATGTAACTACTCTTTGACAGAAAGTAAATCTCTTTGTACAAGTTTCTCTCTCTTAGTGATCTTCTTCATTCTCCTACTTCTTTTCTATAGCAATCTAGATATCGTTTGCATAGTGTTATGTGCGATTTATCTATTTAAAACTAACATTTGGTATCAAAGCTTTCATCTTAAGGGATTGGAGAAGTCATGGATGCAGAAACCAGTTTCTGACCAATCGCTCCACCGGTCTTTGATCGAGATAATATCATGTTTGGGCAGTACGAATGGAGACATACTTGGATGCTTTAGATATATGGAAGCTGTGGAAGAGGATTATGATATTCCAGCCCTACCGAATAATCCCACTATGGCTCAGATTAAAGCACACAAGGAAAAGAAGACAAGAAAATCGAAGGCCAAGGCATGTCTATTTGTTGCTGTATCGTCAATAGTTTTCACACGAATAATGTCTCTAAAAACTGCTAAAGAAGTATGGGATTATCTTAAGAAAGAGTATGCTGGAGAAGAGAGAATAAAAGGTATGCAAGTTTTAAACTTAATTAGGGAATTTGAATTGCAAAAAATGAAGGATTCTGAAACAGTGAAGGAGTATTCAGATAGACTTCTTATTATTGCAAATTAAGTGAGGCTACTTGGCTCTACATTTTTTGACTCAAGAATTGTTGAGAAGATTCTAGTAATAGTTCCTAAAAGGTATGAAGAAACAATTAAGACCTTAGAAAATACTAAGGATTTGTCAAAAATTAGTTTGACGGAGTTGCTCAATTCCCTGATAGCTCAAGAGCAAAGAAGACTCATGAGATAGGACGTTACAACTGAAGAAGCTCTTATTAGTAAGCACCAGGTTGATGAATTTCCAAAGAAGAAAAAGAATCAAGCGTTGAGTGAAGGAGAAACATCAACCAACAACAAAGGTAAGGGGGAAGTGCGAAAAGCTTTCCCCTTTGCCATCACTGTGGAAGAAAAGGCCATCCACCATTCAAGTGTTGGAGGAGACCAGATGCTAAATGTAAGAAATGCAATCAACTTGGACATGAGGTGGTGATTTATAAAAGTAAAGCCCCACAATAGGAAGAAAATGCTCAAGAGGAGGATCTTCTTTTTGTTGCAACATGCTTCTCAAGTAAGATCTCAACAGATTCTTGGTTAATTGATAGTGGGTGCACTAATCACATGACTCATGATAAGAGCCTATTCAAGGATTTGAAGCCCACTAAAATTTTCAAGGTTAGGATAGGAAATGGTACCATCTTCATGTCAAAGGAATTGGAATCATAGCTATCAAGACTGACACAGGCATAAAGAAAATTGATAAAGTTCTTTATGGTCCTGAGATTGATCAAAACTTGCTAAGTGTAGGACATCTGATGGAAAAAGGATTTAGACTTTTCTTTGAAAATGATCACTGCCAAATCAGTGACACTGCTAGAAATGAAATTTTTAGGGTGAAGATGAGAGAAAGGAGTTTTTCCTTTAGTCCAACAGAGAAGGAACAACTTGCTTATTCCATGAAGGCCGATGTAATGGAAATCTGGCACAAGAGACTTGGTCACTGTCATCTACAAGCATTATTGTACTGAAGAAGGAGGATATGACAAGAGGACTACCAACTCTTGTTGATCACTTACCAAGTTGTCAAGCTTGTCAATTTGGTAAGAAGAATAGGAAACCATTTCCTAAAGCATCATGGCGCGCTTCTCAAAGGTTGCAATTGATTCATACAGATGTTGTAGGACCTCAAAGAACGCCGTCCTTAATAGTAGTCTTTACTATGTTATATTCATTGATGATTATACAAGATTATGCTAGATTTTCTCATGAAATACAAATCAGAGGTGGCTGGAATATTTTGGAAGTTCAAGAAGATGGTGGAAAATCAAAGTGGTTGCAGAATCCAATCCTTGCATTTTGATAATGGAAAAGAGTACACTTCTGAAGAATTTAATAAATTCTGTGAGGAAGAGGGTATTTCTCATCAGCTTACTACTCCGTACACTCCGCAACAAAATAGAGTTAGTGAAAGGATGAACAGGTATATAATGGAGATGACGCAGTGCATGTTGCATGAAAAAGAGTTGCCAAAAAGGTTTTGGGCTTAGGCAGCTAATACAACAGTATTTCTCTAAAATCGGCTTCCCAATAAAGCGTTGGAGAGTAAAACTCCATTTGAGGCTTGGAATGGATTCAAACCATCTCTAACCTTCATTAAAGTATTTGGTTGTGTTGTCTCTTTCATGTGCCGCAGGTTAAAAGAGAAAAACTTGATAAAAGGGCCGTCCCGGGAATCTTTGTGGGTTATAGATCATCCTCCAAAGCCTACAAAATTTATGATCCACAAACAGGAAAGATGATTATTAGTCGAGATATGCACTTTAATGAAGAAGAGAAATGGGATTGGAAAAACAATCAACTTTCAGTTAAAGCTTTAGAGGAGCAGACATCCGATCAATGGAAAAATGATTTAGTAGATGATCCTCCAGTTAGAGGTACAAGATTAATTTCTAACATCTACCAACAAAGTAATGTGGCAGTTTGTGAGCCTGCAGGGCACAAGGAAGCACTTCAAGATGAAAAATAAAGAAACGCAATGGAGCAGGAGATGCTAATGATCAAGAAAAACAACACTTAGGAGTTAGTTGACAGACCGAAAGATAGAAAGGTCATTGGAGTAAAATGGGTATTTAGAACCAAGCTTAATTCTGACGGTTCTATCAACAAATACAAGGCAAGGCTTGTCGTCAAGGGATATGCCCAAATATTCGGTGTTGATTCTCAGATACCTTTGCTCCAGTAGCCCGACTAGATACCATCAGAATGTTGCTAGCAATAGCAGTACAAAAGGGTTGGAAAGTGTTCCAACTAGATGTCAAATCTATTTTTCTAAATAGTGTATTGCAGGAAGAAATCTATGTAGAGCAGCCCGAGGTTTTCATTGAGCAAGGAAAAAAAGAAAAAGTTTGTCTGCTTAGAAAGGCTCTTTATGGCTTAAAACAATCCCCAAGAGCTTGGTATAGCAGGATTGATGATCACTTGTTGAGTTTGGGGTTTGTCCGAAGTTTGTCTGAAGTTACTCTTTATGTCAAACACAAGGGAACTGATCTGCTTATTGTTTCCCTTTATGTTGATGATCTCTTGGTGACAGGAAACAATGTGCCACTGGTTGAAAAGTTTAAGAAGAAAATGATGCAAGTCTTTGAGATGACAAACCTAGGACTAATGACATACTTTCTAGGGATGGAAATCAAGCAAGGTTGCAATGAAATCTTTATCTGCCAAAAGAAGTATGCTAGGGAGATACTGAAGAAATTTCATATGGAAAATTGCAAGGCAACAAGCACACCGATGAATCCAAAGAAGAGGTTGAGCAAAGAGGATGGAACTGATAGAGTTGATGAAGGAAACTTCAGAAGCTTGATTGGATGCTTGATGTATCTCACTGCTACACGACCCGATATTCTATTTGCTGTAAGTCTTTTGTCTAGGTTTATGCATTGTGCTACTAAAATGCATTTGCAAGCAGCAAAAGAAATTATAAGATACATCAAAGGTACTGTCGAGTATGGGGTCAAATTCAGAAAGTGTGAGAATTTCAAGTTGTATGGATTCTCAGATAGTGATTTGGCCGGATCCACTGATGACATAAAAAGTACATCAGGATATTGCTTCAGTCTGGGATTAGGCATTTTCTCTTGGTGTTATAAGAAGCAGGAAACTATGGCACAGTCCACGACTGAGGCTGAATTCATTGCAGCAACAACAACAGTAAATCAAACCTTATGGCTGAGAAAAATATTTTCTGATTTGCATATGGAACAAAAGGTTAATACTGAGATTCATGTTGATAATCAAGCTGCAATAGCTATTTCAAATAATTCAGTGTTTCACGGGAAGACTAAGAACTTCAACATTAAGCTTTTTTTTCTTGAGGGATGTGCAGAAAAAAAGAGAAGTGATTCTTGTTCATTGCAAATCCAAAGATCAGCTTGCAGATGCATTTACGAAATCCCTTCCTGTCAGCAAGTTTAAGTTCCTAAGGCAGCAACTTGGAATTTGCAACTCCTAATGCAGGGAAGAGTATTATTAGTTGCTTTAGGACTGCAGTATTTATTTATTTTATTTCCTATATTTCTTTTTTAAGTTATTAGGAGGTAGTTAGCATGGTTAGCACCATGACTTTGAAGTAGGGCCATTATCTATTTCAGTTTTTTAAAAAAGAATACTTTATGTAACTACTCTTTGGCCGAAAGTAAATCTCTCTGTACAAGTTTCTCTCTCTCAATGATCTTCTTCATTCTCCTGCTTCTTTTCTGTAGCAATCTAGATATCGTTTGCATAGTGTTATGTGCGATTTGTCTATTTAAAACTAACAGAGGTCAGCTTGACTGCAATGATTCAGAAGGTGTTCTCCTGCATTGGAACAGCTGATTACACTGTGAAACTCCTGAGAAGGAACATTATACAGAGTCTGGCCTGGACACTATCGGATCTGGAGATAAGACTACTGAAGTGCTTGGTGAGGCAGGATCAGTTACATTAGGGCTGGGCATATTTTGGTCTAAACTGAAAAAACCAAAAAACCAAACCAAAATTCAATTTCGGTTTCCGTTTTTCGGATCAGATTCGATTTGTAATTTTTAAAATTCAATTTTTCGGTTCGGTTTTTGGTTTTTTTAAAAAAAAATTGGTTAAATCAAAAAACCAAAATTTTATACATAAATAAATAATATATATTTTATTATTATATATATATATATATATATATCCATACCACTACCCCCGAAGAAGTAGAGAGGCTGTTTCCGATAGACCCCCGGCTCAAGACAAAAGACCGTAGACCAGCAGTCGTGCAACATGATAAAGAACAAAGAACCAACATCCACAAAAATAAAGTATAATTAACCAAAAGGCAAGTAATATGCTAAAGTAACAAAAGAACCAACATTCACAAAAAAACAGTATAATTAACAATCCAAGGACCCCCTCCCCCATAACTGGAACTCCCAACCAAGCTATCCTTAAACCTCCTAACTATGGACTACGACTCGACCACCCACCTTAGCCTTCTAGTTTAATACTCTTCCTCCAAACCTTCCTATCTAGGGTCATGTCCTCAGTAAGCTGTAACTGTTCCATGTCACATCTAATCACTCCTCACCAGTACATTTTTGGTCTACCCCTACCCCGCTTGAAACCCTCCAAGGCCAACCTCTCACATCTACGGACTGGGGCATCCGTGCCCCTTCTCATCACGTGGCCAAACCATCTCAACCTCACTTTCCGCAACTTATCCTCCACCGAAACCACTCCCACCTTCTCCTGAATAGTCTCATTCCTAACCTGTCCACCTTCGTAAATCCACACATCCAACGCAACATTCTCATTTCCGCAACCTTCAACTTTTGGACGTGAGAATTCTTAACAGGCCAACACTCCGCCCCATATAACATGGCCGACCGGACCACAGCTTTATAGAATTTACCTCTAATCTTAAGAGGCACCTTCTTATCGCATAAAATTCCCGAGGCAAGCCTCTATAATATTAATTGGAGAGAGATGATGAGATTGTTTGCAAAAATTATTTTTTAAAAAAAAAATCAATTTTAAATGTCCAGACATGACAAAAAAGAGGTCACTACTTTAATTTTTAAAACCGAAATAAAAATCCGAAATAACCGAACCGAATTTGTAGAAATCGAACCGAACTGAATTTATTTTGGTTTGGTTACGGTTGTCATTTTTGTCAATCCGAAAATCAAAAAATTGAACCTATATTATACTATCAAACCGAACAAACAAAATGCCCACCCCTAGTTACATACCTCACATTCAGTAGCGTTCGCAGCAGCGGATCCCCCAGATCAACCCTTAATATCTAGGCATGCAAATAATGTTTCTTTGTGGGTTCATGAGGTCTAGTAGTAGTATCAGGGTTTGGTATTTAAATTCTGTGGTAAGTCCGGGATGAAATGAACTGTCTCTACTGAGTTAATGAACCTCGTAGCATTATACTAACCTTTTTATGGGAGACTATATAAAATATCATCATTTATGAATATGTTTGTACTCCATGTTCTTCTGAATGTGTTTTACGCTTTGAACATTCACCTGTTTTACAAAATATTATTGAATTGCAAACTATTTGGGAGGACTATATATTTCTTTTGCTCAACAAATCTTAGTTTTTGTTGTTCAATATTTCTCACATTAGAAGAAAGTAAGAAAGAGACACCAGAAAGTTGCTATAGAAACAAAGGCCCATTGACTTGAAAACTCATACCTTTCTCGGCTTTTTGGCTAAGATCAAGTGTAGTATCTGTTCTTATTAGTTTAATATCTGATATATGGGCCATTGGTCCACATGATATTAACTCTATTTTTTGAGGGGGAAGGCTCATCAAGGTAGCTTTCTACCTGGGCCTTCGTGTGTCGCCTAAGCATCACACTACTACTATGCAGTGGCAGACCCAGGATTTAAAGATTGTGAAAATTAAAAAGCTGAAAAAAGTAAAAAAATTTCTCAACAAGGTTCAAACCCGGGATGCTTTTTCCAACGGAGAACCCTAAGATCAATCTAAATGCCAATGCACCCAACCAACTTTTATTTTTGTGGGTGCTTTTATATCTTTTATATTTATTTATGTATTTTATATGTAATTATACGTATTCCGCGTTGAGTTTACTGGGTGCCGGAGCACCCCAAAAAACCATATAGGTCCGCCCCTGCTGCTATGGCCTGGCACACCCTACCAATCCTAGTTCAATGTATGAGCCGTCTTTGACTTAGGCCCAGTGCTTTGCAAAAAGTTTTGAGTTCTTCATACTATTTACTGCTACTGATTTAACACACAGTGTAGCCATTTTAGTTGAACAGTAAAGGCAAAGAGATATTGCTGAAAATGCAAACTCCATATTGATATTGCTGAAACTTTGACCAAATTTAGTTCAATGTTTCAGAAGTGTGTTGGTTTTGCCCAGTACCCTATGTGTTGCCACTTGTAATATTCATACCCTCTTCCTCCTCTGTGTGTGAGAGATACCGGTGGTGTCCGTGCACCTCAACTATTTCATCGATTTATTGGACACCTACCACCTCTCACATACTGAATAATTGTGTCCACCAAGTCTTCCACCCATGGAAAGAAATCACAAAACCCCAGTTTCACATTATTTTCACCCATTTTATTGATAGCTAGACACTGCTGGATGATAGCTAGAATATTACTTTAGAATGTGCACCTTAATTCAGCCGTAACTGCAAGGCTCTGATATCAACCAAATCAAAATTCTGCCTAACCCTTCATAGTTTGTGCTCGCAAAATTCTCCACTATAGCTAGAGGGTTTGGGAAGAAGGTTATGTTTTGAGTTTATATTATGTCTGGATGGAGCTAAATATCCTCTTTGCTTGAAATTTATATCGTGCAAAACGAGCAAAAATGATTTATTTTCCCCAAATATATAAACTGTTGGATCCCTAACGTGAAAAAAGCAAATATATTGAAAATATTTTGAATATTAAATCTAACAACTAGAATTGGTCCCGGCGAAGACCTCTCTCTTTTGTTTGAGCAAAGGGCACTAACCTGAAAGAGGAAATGGAGATTTTTCTCGATGTGACGGAGCTATATCAGTAGTTTATCTGGGATGAATTCCTAAGTACTTTTCTTATTAATGATAATGAAGATATGCCAAGGGAAGCTCAGGCCAACCAATGTCGCAGAGCTGCCCGAGAAGGACCAGTCAATCCATTGTAGTGCCCTGGCGCACCCCACCAAATATAGTTTAATCAGTTAGCAGTTTATTTGCCCTGATCTTTATGGGTTACTACTTATATTTGCAAGCTTGCAATAAACCTTTCCTTAAACAAACTACATTAAGTTATGCAAATGCAATAAACCTTTCCTTAAACAAACCTTTCAGATTTTTCTTTTGATGATACGTCAGTGATGAAACCTTCATCAGTTAGTCCTGAAGCTGTGAACCTTCTACCAATCTGCCAATTTTTGGCATCAGTTATTTCATCTTTCTTCATCAGTTATTGCTGTGTCAATAACCTTGGCCCATAAATGAGTTTAATCTCCCAATAGAGTAAGTAAAGTGGCTTGGAGCCTTGGAATCGAAGTAGAGTAGACAGTAACATTCTCTCTGCCCCCTCTTCGATAAGTGTGTGTGAGAGAGACAACGGTGGTGGCCGTGCATCTCAACTATTTCATCAATAATCATCAGACACCTACCACCTGTCCACTCTCACGTATATAACTGTGTCCACCAAGACTTGGACAATGCACAACTATTTCATCAAAACATCAGACACCTACCACCTCATACAGGAAAAACTGTGTCCAAGACTCTGGACAAAGGGTAAGAAACTGTTGATCTCTTTTGTTTCTACAGGATTCCGAACCTCATTTTCACATAATTTTAACCGATTGCCAGACACATCTTGATGTTATCTAGATATTGCTCCAAAAAAAATGCAATACTTTTGGAGGGTCCAAAATGCACGTGCCATCATTGTTGCTGGCTTGTAGATATTGGATTCCTGAAATACATCTGAAGAACTGTTCTCTAACAGCTTGTTTGATAAGGAGAAAAATACTATTTCTTAGTTCTTTTATATTCAAAGAGAATCGAATATACATTACACTGATATTTTTTTTCCATCTCCAAACAGAAAGCTATGGAGAGTAATGAGTGATTTTCCCACATTGACAACTAATAGAGAAGAGGAGCGAAAGCTGTAGTATTTGTAATGGGCTGAGCTAACTAGCGTACATACTTACTTGGACGGGGTCAATGGGTGATCAATAAGACCCATGGCCTAGGCTTGTGACCACCATTGCACTTTGGAGGGGTGTCTGCCTAAGGTCGGCCCAAGTGGTCGAGCCTGATACAAGAAAGACAAGGAACATATGAAAACACACTCCAAAAACAATCCACTAGTTCAAGAACCGAGGACCCTTTTGAAGACCACTCTCGGATTCGACAAATACAACAAGAATACAAGAAACAAGGGTGTATTTGACACCAAATCAGCCACCACAAACTAACAAGAGATTAACAAGACAACAAGATGAAGAACAAGATGAGCAATAACACAATGGAAACAACAATACACGTTTTTGACTAGAACAACAACAAAGAGTACAAGAAATGTAAAGATAGGTAGTGAGACATATATTATTACTAGACCTAAGAACAAGGTTGTGTATTAAACACCTAAACTCTTAGAAACATGGAATAAGAACACCTACACTCTTCGTGGACACAAGAGGGACCTCAATCCTTCAAGCACCCAACGTTCCAAGCCATGAATCCAACACGAGTGATTCCACACTCAAGTTGAAACCTAGTTTCGATTTTGCCTCAAAGGAGAGAGGCTTTGGTATTTCAAAAGTCATACAAGACTTACAAATATCATGAATAATCTAAGACTAAATGACCTAAAATGTTCTATTTATAGTAGGTTACAAAAATAATGTGAAATGTCCAAAAGACCCCTTAGTCAAATCCTTCACTTTGGGCACTCTTGGAGTGTAGTTTGTGGACTGTTTTGGAGCCTATTTAGGCCTTCCTTTGCACTTTACTTGTACGCTCTAAGTCTCGGGTTTAATACATCTCACATAAGTCCATCCTCGTGGGCGTACTTATATTATCCTCCCCTTCTTGAAAAGGATTCGACCTCGAATCCGTATCTTGCAAAATCAAGAGAAGACAAACAAGCACACATCCTTATGACAAGAGGTGTTAGGGTTAGCAATAATAACATATCAACATGTCATGCCGAGGCGGAACAAACTTAAAGCATATCCACGGGTCCTTTGTTTTAAGCATGAAAAGATTAGTACAAATGTGACAAAGGAAGTGGATTGGATAAGCATCAAGAAAAAAGGACAATAGGCCGAGAGTCATCGTTCTCACCCTAAGATGGTACCAGGATCAAATGGTAGAAGCAACCAAGGACTTATGTCTCTCCCACTCTCACTCTCCCCTAGGATGTCATCCTCAAAGTTAAGCATACCCTTTTTATCACAATTGGAAATATCATGAACAAAAAGAGGTTTGAGAAAGGTGTTCCACAACTCAACTTCAAATAAAGGATTCTCATGCATGCGCTTACTACAAGTTTCAAAATCTCCACTAGGCATATGTCCAACATAAGAAACACATAGAGAAGGAATCGATGGAATTTCTAAACACGTATCACCTTCTCTTTCAAAAGAATACTCCTCACATACATACAAACCATCACGGGCATCCCAAGGATCATAATCAAAACCATCTTCACAATGACAATCACAATTTGGGTTTTCTAAACATTCAAGCAAATCAAGATCATTTTCACCCGGTTGATCATTTTGCTCACCCTCACTAATTGTTGGCAACTCACATACCAACGTAGAACTCACCTTGGTTTTCACAAGGGTCAACTAGTGTGTGAATACTCTCGTCACTTGGTAATGGAACCGTAGTCAAGTTATAAGTTCTAGCACTAGATGGACACAAATCATTCTCACAAGGAGAATCAATTTCGTCATCTAAAGGATCAACTAGTGCTTGCGTGCCTACAACAAGAATTTGGTACTCATGCGGCCTAATAATATCAAGAGTATCACAAAGGGAAGACTCAAGAACCTCTACTCTAGGCAAAGTCGCAACTACACCCACTTGGCTCCTACTAGCCACAACACAACATTCTAAGTTCATACGAGTATAGGGGATAGAGTTTTTACCTCGTAGCTCACATGAGCTATGGTCTTCCTCTTGACGTGTGTTCAGGAAGCCCACTTGCTCCCTTTGACATACCATATGATCCAACCTTTCATTTGCCATAGCTAGGTCTCAGGACATAGTGTCAAGGTAGGCCAAAATGGCATTGGTGGCATTGTTTTCCATGGGTTGAGAGGTTGAAGCCGCAGGTTCCCTTGTAATTGTACCTAAAGAAGAAAAGAACAAGCCTACAAAACAAAACATAAGTTATTTTGAAACAACATCACCAGACTCTCACACACTTGATCGTCGCACGCTTGGATTCACAAATGTTGAAAGCCGGCTTGTACTTCGTGAGTGATTGAGGGATGAGTCTATCTTTGCTCAAAATAGATTTTTTGTTTGAGTTGACTCAAAAAAAATTATTTATGGAATTGAACCAACAAGATACAACGAATTCACAAAAGATAAAAACACACAACAAACGCTAAACACGAATTAACGAACACAAAGACTAACTAACAATCTAGTAGATGAGTACTAGTTTGCCACTTAGTAGTGGAACCAACGAAATTGAAACTAAGGAACAACAAAAGGAAACTATGAAATCTGAAATTTGAGCTTAAATATGTTATGTGAACGGTAAATGATGATGTGGCAGCCACGTATTGGTTGCGGTTCTTTAACAATTTTTATTTTCCAAAGTTGAAAGTCTTGGTCAATTTTTCAATTTGGGAATTGGTGGAATTGGTTAAGGAGGGAAAAATAAATCTTGGAATCCTCTTTCAATTTTCAAAAAAAGAAGACTTGACTTGCTTTGTTCTCTCTCCTCAAAACATGACACTTAATTCATGGAAAATTGTTGGTAAGTGGTTGTTAAAGTCTTTGGTGGTTGAGGAGTCTTTCAAGACTAACAAACTTTACACCTTTCTCCTCCAAACTTTTAGATCTAACATCCACTTTTCTTTCAATAAAGGATTAAGATTGGTGAAGAACACCAAGAACACAAACTTTTGAATCTTGGAGTCTAAGGTTCAAGTTGGTCTCACACTTCAATCAACACTTTCTCAAGTTCCACCTTTCAACAACAACTTCAATAAAAGGTTATTAGGACACCAAATTATAACAACATCCACATACAATCTTAAGAACAACAAGGCGAAACCACACGGCCAAAAACAGTGCACCACAATAATGTTCAACAATAATGGGCCAAGTTTATGTTCACAACAACAACATCAAAATATAAGCTCAAATCAAGATATAGACTGAATGTGTTAGTGAGGAACAAAACTAACACTTAGATACAACAAATAAAAGTAAAAATCTCGGCCAAGACACAACAAAAACCTAATTTTCGGCTAAGAACACAAAATGGACAGATTGCTCTCTTTGCTGGAATTTGCAGTTTTCAACTTTTTTTTCAACTCTCAAGCCCAAGATTGATCTTCTTAGAACAAAATAAAATATGGCTTTGATACCAAATGATACAATAAAGACAAGTAACACACGAAAACACACTCCAAAAAAATCCACTAGTTCAAAAACCGAGGACCCTTTTGAAGACCACTCTCGGATTCGACAAATACAACAAGAATACAAGAAACAAGGGTGTATTTGACACCAAATCAGCCACCACAAACTAAAAAGATATTAAAAAGTAACAATATGAAGAACAAGATGATCAATAATACAATGGAAACAACAATATACATTTACTAGAACAACAACAAAGAGTACAAGAAATGTAAAGATAGGTAGTAAGACATATATTACAACAAGACCTAAGAACTAGGGTGTGTATTAAACACCTAAACCTTTATACACATGTAATAAGAATACCTACACTCTTCATGGACACAATAGGGACCTCAATCCTTCAAGCACCCAACGTTCCAAGCAATGAATCCAACACGAGTGATTCCACACTCAAGTTGAAACCTAGTTTTGATTTTGCCTCAAAGGAGAGAGGACTTGGTGTTTCAAAAGTCATACAAGACTTACAAATATCATGAATAATCTAAGACTAAATGACCTAACATGTTCTATTTATAGTAGGTTACAAAAATAGTGTGAAATGTCCAAAAGACCCAATCCTTCACTTTGGGCACCCTTGGAGTGTAGTTTCTGGACTGTTTTGGAGCCTATTTAGGCCTTCCTTTGCACTTCACTTGTACGCTCCAAGTCTCAGGTTCAATACATCTCACATACGTCCATCCTCGTGGTCGTACTTGTATCAAAGCCTATGTCATAATTTGTGGTAGAGGGGTCCTGCGTTCGCGTGGCCCCTGCCCAATTCAAAGTAAATTTTTTTAGGAAAAATTACCTAAATAAACAACATAAGTTTCTAAACTTCTAAAAATCCTCCCACTTCTAAAAAATTACTTAAATTCCAACATTTCGTATTGTTTGCTAAATTAGAGATACAAGTTAACCCTATTCCTCTATTTCCACTATTTCCACTATACAAGTTAATCCTAGGTTTTAAGCCCAAAAAAATTAAAAATTAACAAACACATTAGTACTAAGACGACACCAAAAGTAAAAAGCATCATTTCACAAAAGTATAAAATGATACATTTGATCCTATTACTCTATCTCCACTATTAATTCACAGGTAAAACTATATCATCTAAATATAATATAAATCAAATTTCATCTTGAGTCTCTCTGAAGTAATATTTCATCATCCCCTTAGGTGTCGTTTGGTTTGAAAATGGTTATCCCGGGATAACTAATACCAGAATTAGTTATCCCGGGATTACTCGGGATAACTTATCCCACCATATATATGGGATAAGTTATCCCGGGACTAAGGGGAAAATGGTGGGACAAGTTATCCTGGGTTAGATTAGTCCCTCCAACTAAACAAAGGAAAATGTGTTCTTTTATTTTATCCCGGCATAATTAGTTATCCCGGGATAACCATTTTCTAACCAAACAACCCCTTAGTGTTTCTCTATGGCAATTTCTAATCATCTCCAGTCCCCCATTCAGCGTTCGACTGGTGGAAAGAGTTGAACCAAAGTTCTTCTTTGTTGCCAAATCTGTGAAGTAATGAACCTCTTAGAAGCAATATGCTTCGTCTTGGAAAAAAATTGGGACTATGAGTTACTAATGGAACTTGTAAACCATTTCCGTCTGGCTACCAAAAAACAATGCGGAGAGAAGTGAAAGCTCTTATAAATCTTGTAATCTTAACCGGGACATTTTAGTATTTTCTTGAATCATTTTATATATACTTTTGGCTCTGACATTGATTATCTTCTATTAGTTCGTTCCTAACTTTATGCAAAATGATTATCTTTACAAAATATACATTTTAGTATTTTCTTGAATCATTTTATATATACTTTTGGCTCTGACATTGATTATCTTCTATTAGTTCGTTCCTAACTTTATGCAAAATGATTATCTTTACAAAATATTTATTGAATTACAGACACTATTTGGGAGGAATATATTTTTGCCTTTGCTCCTTTTGTTATGTTCTTTAGTTTTATGGTGTTCACTTCTCCCACGCTAGAAGAAAGCAAGAAGCAGACAGCAGAAAGTTGCTACAAAAACAAAGGCCCATTTCCATGAAAAAGCATACATTTCTCAGCCTTTTGGCCAAGATCAAGTGTAGTATCTGTTCTTATCAGCTTAAAATCTGATTGTGGGCCATTGGTTCACATGATATTAACTCTATTTTTTGAGGGGGAAGGCTTGTCAAGGTAGATTGCCGCCTGGGCCTTCATCCGTCGCCTAAGCGTTGCATTATTGTTTGGCCTGGCATACCCCACCAAATCTGTTAGAATATGAGATTTTTCGAGATAGTCTTTTGTTTAATAGTTTCTTTTAAATATTATGTTTAGTTTTTTCTTAGAAAATAAATGGTAGTCCTTATTTTGAGAAGTGTGTCTTATAAGATACTATGTAAGGTGTGTCTTGTAAGAATTATGTAGCTATAAGTGTAGTTTTTGTAAGATGTTGGTATGTATGTATGAATGAATGATACGTACTGCTGAACTTTATATTTTCCTTTCTCTCCAGTTCCAAATTCTAACAGTGGTATCAAGAGCCATTCTTCTTGAGGGATCTGTGATGGCATAGAGCCGAACAACAGTAATAATGGCATCCAACAGCTTCTTGGGTGCAGGCCTTCCTATGTTTAGAGGAGAAAATTATCACATATGGGTGATCAGGGGCGGCTCTGCCTTGTAAAAAAATAGGCGGCCACCTTAGGCCTCCAAATTTGAGGGGCTCATTTTTTATAATTATATATATAGATTTTAAAAAAAAATTGAATATATTTATAGTAAAAATAATTTTTTTATATAAAAGAAAAAAATTATTAGAAGAAGTTTATATATCTAGAGTATTATGTCTCAAGAAAGATTAAATGCATTGATTATATTATTACTTAAAAAAGAATAATTAGAAAAAATTGATTATATAATTTTGAAAATAGAGTTAATTAAAAGAAAGTTATTTTTTAAAAAAAATTCAAGGCTTCTGTTTTATTTTCGTCTTAGGCCACAAATATGCTTGAGCCGCCCCGGTGGTTGATAAAGATGAAGGCTTATCTCAAAGCTCTTAGTCTATGGAAACAGTTGAAAGTGAAAATGACTCCCTTCCACTGAACCGAATTCAACTATTGCACAAATGAAGAATTATGAAGATGCAAAGTCCAAGAAACCAAAGGCTCTTACTTGTCTTCATTTAGCACTTTCAAATGTGATTTTCACAAGAATAATGGCTTGTAAAACACCTAAAGAAGTATGGGAGAAGCTAAAAGAGGAGTTTTGATACGGGACAAATAGTCATCTTATCTTTTGATGACATCTTTGGAGGCCAACACAAAGAGGCTCAAGACTTGGTCATCTCGAGGATACGAGAACATGCATGGAGGACCCGTTTTGAGCCTACCATACATCAAGGTCGGGATTAGAATATTGTTTGGAGCATTGAAGATGTGAGGAATCACGGCTTGGACCCTTAATGGCTCACGGTTTTAGAGTCATCTTCATTGAGGACATTTTAGTCACTTCACTTTGCCCAAAATGCACTCCTTGGCCGCCCCTATCATTAAGGGTAGTGTAGTCATTTTGTCTTCTTTTGTAATACACTATAAAAAGGACATTTTAGGTCTTCTCTTATTAGTTATAGAATGATGAAAATATGAGACATTGAAAATCCCCTGTCTTGAGAGTAGACCACCTTAGTGTAGTTCTTAGCTAGGGCTTGGATTAGCCATTGTAGTTTAGGGCTTGGAAAAGACAATATTGTTCTTTGCTTTGAAACAGTGGATCTTTAGATGAGTTGATTCCATTGGAGGTCACCGTAAGAGTGTGGTGTTGTTGTTACATTCATTAAAGGTTTTTGAGTTTAATATACTCTTTAGTTCCTAATCTTTGTAGTAATCTATGTCTCACTATCTATCTTTACCTTTCTTGCAATTATGTTAGTATTTGTATCTTGTAGTCATTTGTTCTTGTTGAATCCAAATCTTGTGTGTATTGTGTTCATCTTGTTCTTGTTGTATTTTTCCTATTTTGGTATTAAAACATGTTGTAACTCATGATGCTTGTGTTGTTGTTGTTGGCTGAAACTAGCACTCAAAAGGGTCCTCGGGTTGCTCTCAATGCATATGTGGACTATTTTGTGTAGTTTTTGTGCCTTTCATGGTCTTTCTCGTATCATTTGGTATCAGAGCTAAGGCTGATTTTTCTCCAACAATACCAATCTTGGGATCGGTTAGTTGAAATTTTTTTTAAAAAATGTTCTAAGTGTTATGTTTGGACAAAATTTGTGTCTAGATCTAAGCGTGTTTTTGTTGTTTTAGTTGTTTCAAGTGTTGGTTTTCTTTCTCTCTAACACTTATTGAGTCTAAAAACAAGTTCTTGAGCTATTAACAAGTTGTTGTTGAAGGTTGTGGATGACTAGTGTTGTTGTTGTTCTTATTGTTCTTCATTTGTGTTGAAGAAGTAGGTTCAAAAGGTGTTATTTGATCTTGAAACAATAAAGGGAAGAGTGAGACTTTTGTTTGTCATGAAAACATTATCAAGAAATCAACAAAGTTGTAAAAGAACAAAAGGCATCCCAAAAGTCTAGTTACTATAAAAGAGTAAGACCACTTTTCTAGGTAGGCCAAAAGAGGAAAGGGACAAGACTCCCAAAAAGCTTGTCTTGCCAAAAAAGTGCAAGTTGGTGACAAGATTTTGACTCTTGAAAAGAGAGTCTAAAACCTTGTAAACCTATACACATAGCTGAAACTTCTCTTCTAGGGTGTGAAATTGAACAATTAAAGTCTTGGAACAATTTTCTTCAACTTCAACATGATTTCAACGGCCAATAGTCGAGTGCCACATCATCATAAGCTCAAGAATTAGAATTCTTAGTTTTTTTTGTTTGTTTCCATTAGTTTCTATTTTCTTGATTCTAGAATTAATTAACAACTAGTAATTACCTACTTAGTTATATATTAATTGTTGAATCCATTTCTTTCGTATCTTTGATATTTGTGTGCTTTTATCGTTTCTAACTCGTAGTAACTTCTTTGTTTCAAGTTTGTAAGTAAATTTTGTTTTTGTGTCTTGAGTCGATGAACAAGAATCCATTCCAGCCGCCAAGTAGAATTGACATCCTATTGACTACCGGAGTATAAGGAACTTTCAATATTTGCCGCTCCAATTGTGAGAATCACAAAGGTGAGTGTATACGAGTGTTGGTGAGGAGCTTTTACTACTAGTCTTGTTTGTTCATTGTGTAGGTACAAAGGTGATATAAAGAGAACATGTCTTCGCTAGTCGAGGATTATTGTGACTACAACATGGGAGACTCTGATTGTAATGAGGAGTTTTATGGCTACAAGTTGAGGGAGATTGTGGAGGCTATGAAAATAGTTAGATCAAAACTTGGGTAGATTTGAGGGACATGGTTTTAAGGGAGAAAATGAAGGGAATAAAGTACCTAGAGCTTATGGTAAATTTAGAGGTGATGTAGGACCTCGTGATAGTTCTTATGATGACATTGGGGAACGTGAGGAGTCTTACACTTCCCACTCCGAACCTAGATTTGGTGTTAGGTATAACCCTTTCATTTGCAAAGATTATGAGAGCTATGATGAGAGTACACGCGAGGAGTGTGAAAATTCATTTTCTTCACCTTTTAGTACTTCTTATCAAGATAGACATGGTGTAAATGGTTATCTTAACTATAGTAGATGTTGTCCCACTAGAAGAAGAGGATATGCATCTCCAAAATTGATGGGTAATCATGTGCCTTAATATGTTGATCCAAGAAGGAGTGTACACTCCAAAAATGTAACCATTTATAGGATACCGGGATGCCTCATTGTGTTAAATGATAGGTACTATAGAAACTACATCCTTCCATCCATGGTTGACTACTTGGAGTTATTTCAAGAGCCTTTACTTGTTCCATACTTCTTGGGTGGGTTTAAGGTTACCGAGAGGGTGAGGGTTTTCTTCTCCCAATTTGATTACTATGAGGAGGTGTGGTGCGATGTTTTTCATAGGTCATGTGATCTTGGGTGCCGATTGGTTTGCACAACATAAAATTCCAAATATGCAAAATTGGCCTGATGTTGTAAGAGACCAATGGGGAAATTGCCTCGTGACGTACATTCTGCTTGGGCCATAATAAAAAGTGCTCACCTACTCCAATCCGAATGATAATGAGAGAAAAAATATTAAGAGGAGTAAGGGTGTGAAAGGTGGTAATCCAAGAGGGTAAAAAGGAGAGGTTGTATGGAGCGAAGTGAGGGGATTGCCACCAAACCGTGCTAACAATGTTTGTCCTTCTATTTCAAAGGACATTTCTGTAGGTACCAACATGGAAAGTGAAGGTGATCAAGAACAAAGCGAAGCTTCTACCCAAGCTTGTGGAGGACCTTCACACTATGACAAAGAGGAATCTACTCAAGATCTTTAAGGTAAAATAACTAACTCTTACACTTTGGGGCTTGTGAATGATAATTGTGTGGCTAGTATCCCATTGAGTATGAGTTATAACTTATTTACTTGCGAGTCTAATGATTCTTTTCCTCTTGTTTATGATGAACATGTTGTGAGTGTGGATATACTAATCAATCCTACTAATGACGAAATTGAATTTTCTTGTAAAAGCAATATATGTCCACCTAGTGTTGAAGCCAATATGTTGAATAAAAATACATCGTCTTTTGTAATTGGTATTGATTAACTTATGTGTGAAACTTGAAATCTCTAAATAGATCATGATCTTTTAGAGAGTCATGAATGTGTTTGTTTTGAATCTTCCCATGAAATAGATCATGCTCTCTTTAGGTATAATGTCTTGTTTGAAGATGATATAAGCACTCCTAATAGGACCAGTGGTAAAAATGATCGTACAATTTGCCTTGGAAGCTATAACCTATATGCTAACCCACTATGGTGTGACAACATTTCTTCTAAAGATGGAAATCTCTTCTTGGAAGATGAGAGTACTCTTAAGGGAAAGGAATTCTTGGTCTTGGAAACTACTTCTCCTTCTACTTTGTGAAAGGAATTCTTGGTCTTGGAAACTACTTCTCCTTCTACTTTGTGTGACTTTATTATTGAGAGTACTCATGGTGATGATTGGAAAACTAGTAGTGAGTACTCACATGAGGGCACCTTAGTAGAATTTGACTTGAGTGATACCTTTCTCTACTCTTTATTTGCTTTGGATGATATGTATGCTATTGTAGAGAGTATGTCGTTTAGTTTGGGTGGAGAGCACGGAGAAAGGGAGTATTGTCTAGACCCGTGTCTATGGCCACTGTTTTCGTTTGACCCGGGTGCCAAATATAGAAATGGTGATGTTGGTGCACCCAAATTGTTGCTTTTTCCACATGACAAATAAAGTGTTACTCTTGGTGAATCCCATAACCAAATCCTTCATACATCTTTTATTGAGTTTTTAATATGTATGAATGAATGAAAGCTACTGCTGAACTTTATCTTTTCCTTTCTATTCAGTTCTAAATTCTAACAAAATATAGTTGAATGTTTCTGTAGTATGTTGTTTTTGAATCCTATGTACTTGTTTTATTGGAATTATTAATTGTGGTGTCCGTGCACCTCAACTATTTCATTGAATCATTGGATGCCTACCACCTCTAAAGTACTCAGTAATTGTGTCTACTAAGACTGGCACATGGAAAGAAATCACAAAACCGGTCTCACATGATTATCACCCATTTCATTGATCTCTAGACACCTTTGGATGCTAGCTAGAATACTACTTTAGAATGTCAGAGCCAAAAATTTAGAGACTGATTCTCTCACCCACAAAACTGCTACCCTTGATCCCACCCATTCTTAAGTTGGTTGATGTACTTAACCTAAAAGTGAAGTTTGTGAAGTATACTTGTGGTAGTTTCATCTTTCCTGGGGCTCAACCATATCCACATCACCATTTCTCTGAAGATGTGAGCGTGCTTGACAGCTATTTTGGTAAAGTTTGGTGCAGGCAGCAATGCATATTTGATGGGTAGTGCTTAAAGGAACTATTGCTGGACAGAGAATGAGAAGATCGATCTTTATTCAAAGCCTAATGGAGAATAATAGGCGCTAATACAACACCTAGTCCTAAATGAATACAACAACTAATTACAATCCTAAAGTTATACAATAACTAATTACAGCGTACAATTAGATAACTATGAAATAATTACAAGTTATTCTTGTATATCTCTTTTACGCCCCTGCAAGTTGGTATTGATGTCTACAATGCCCAACTTGTGAAACATACGACTTAAAAAAGCATTTGGAAGTGGCTTGGTTAGGACATCAGCAACCTGATCAGCAGCATGTAAGTGCTTGACTTCAACCTCTTTCTGTTGCACCTGGTCACGGACAAAGTGGAAATCGATGGCAATATGCTTCATCTTACTATGAAAGACAGGATTCTCATAGATGTAGGTAGTTTAAATATTATCACATAGTATGCGCGGGATGCAAGCAAGTAAAAAATGATGCTCACGGAGTAGGTTAGTGATCTAGTTGGTTTCTGCCAGAGCAGCAGCCACAGCTCGGTATTTAGCTTCGATGGATGATCGAGAGACAGATCGCTACTTCTTGGAGGACCACGAGACTGGAGTAATTCCAAGATATATAACATAGTTGTAGAAGTTTTGTCCATAGAGTCACCATCCCAACCAGAGTCAAAGTACACCATAAGTCGATTATTAGTCTCACGAGTTATTTGATGACCAAAAGAGAAGGTATGTTTGAGATATCGAAGCAATCTCTTAACAACTTTCAATAACATGTTTTTGTATTAACAACAGTGGATTTGGTGGCCATGTTTTTGCGTGAGGCAGTAGTTAGGGTTGGAGAGAATAAAAAGAGAAAAATTGGGATCATAGATTTAGAGCTCTGATACCATAAGGGAACTACTGTTGAATAGAGAATGAGAAGATCGATCTTTATTCATAGGCTAATGGAGAATATATAGGCGCTCATACAACACCTAGTCCTAAAGTAATACAATTACTAATTACAATCCTAAAGTTATACAATAACTAATTACAGTTGTACAAGTAGATAACTATGAAATAATTACAAGTTATTCTCGTATATCTCCTTTAGTGTTGATACACAACAGAACTGGCATATGCATTCTTCTTCTGCTGAATCTGTCGATACCAATTATGTGAATTCAGTTTATACACTAGAAATGTGCATGACTAATGTAACACCCAGAATCTGGTACTCGGAACGCTACACGATGCTCATGACCTCGAAGGACCACAAGCTAACCTATAAATAATATTTGTACCTATATACTGATAATATACTGTACAATATGGAAACATGAACTGAAAGGCGATAAGGTTCAAAACTTTAACATAGGATCTAATAAATCATAACATATGGATGGGGTATGAAATACCCAAAACAACTGAAATAACTAACTGAACATGATAGTCTAGAAAGCCTCTAACTGACTGAACGGTCTTAATAAGGAGTTAATGGGATATGTCTCGAACTAACTCCAACTAATAAATAAATTAATGAGATAATAAAGAATGATTATGTCCTCAAAAGATGAGGACTCACTTCTAGCTCTGACTGCTAAGACTGGAATCTACTGATGTTCTGGAGCTCGTGTCTCTGAACCTATGGTATAAGACACCATAGCGCAAATATGTCAATACTTTGAATGTGAGGTAGGTTGAATGCATGGGGTTCATATGCATGAACAATACTGGATAATTGACTAATATGAACATGAGAATACATGCATGCATACATAGTAACTATATCTAAAATTATGATAACATGAGTTTACTGATAACTAACATGACTAATGACTGAGTTCTGATAACTGATAACATGAGTGACTGTATCAGACACCCTTGAATCTAATGGAACTAGATGAGTTCCGTACTATATCTGAGTTGACTATATCTGATAGTCTTGAATTTTGTAACATAAAACTGTGGGAAGTAGTCATCTAACTTAAATGCCCCAAATGACACATTATAGCTGAATTGGGGTCCAATCTGTGCCATTATTGGAAGGGTGTCAATACCTCACCACTGGTAAGGACAAGATATGAGTGACCCTCAACTAGCAGGTTACTCTAATGAGAATGGTGGAACCCTTGACTAGCAGGTTAAGCCACTTCATCTACCCTCAACTAGCAAGTATGATGTCTCAACCTACACTGGCTACGTAGTTATAGAGCACAAGGATTGCTTCTAAGAATCACACTCTCTAATGGCAGGTGAGTTCCCATCCTTGGGTTTACTCGGTGATAATTTCTACCTATAACACCCCGATTTACTAAACCAGAACACTACACGGTGCTTATGACCCCAAAGGACCACAAGCTAACCGATGACTAATAACTGTACATGTATACGGTATAAAATACTGAATAATACGAAACATGCACTAAAAGGCCATAAGGTTCAATACTGAACATAACATGGATGAGATAACATCTGTGGGGTAATACAATACCCAAAACAAAACTGTACACACTGAAGTCTGATACATAATAGTCTGTGAAAGCCTTTACTGTCTGAATAATCTGAATAAGTAGTTGATAGGACATGTCCCCAACTAACTCCAACTAATAACTAATCAATGAAATAGTGGAGAAATAATTGTGTCCTCGAATGATAAGGACTCACTTTTATTCTGACTGCTGAGACTGGAATCTACTGCTGATCTGGAACTCGTGTCTCTGAACCTATGGTTTAACATAAAAAGAAAGCACCATAGCACAAATGTGTTAGTACAATGGAATGTACTGAGTAGACATGTGAGGTAGGCTAAGGTTTAACATGTATGAATAATTCTAGATCACTATCTAACATGAATACGAGAATGCATACATAAATACGTAACTATGACTAACACTGTGATATCGTGATTACTGAATCTGAATACTGATGACATGACATACTAATAAATGATATAATTGATAGCATAAATATCAGTATCTAAATGTAACTGATAACATGGGTGACTGTAACTGACAGTCCTGAATTAGATAGAACTATCTGAGTTGACTGAATCTAACAGTCTTCAATCTAAAAAACTATCTGAGTTCTTTTACTGAGACTGGTACTGAAACTGTGGGAGGTGGTATTTAAATGACATGTCCCTGATACGCCATTATGGCTGAGTTGGGGTCCAATCTATAACCCCAATTGGAAAGGTATCAATACCGCACCACTGGTAAAGACAAGTTGTAGGCGACCCTTATCTGATAGTGTCCCCAAAAGAGAATAGTAGGGCTCTTATATGATAGTTCTTATACACCTCAGCAACCCTCATCGGACAGTGTTGATGTCCCAACCTATGCTATGTACATAGTTCTGGAATGCAACAAAAACTTCTAAGGACCACACCCTCATCTGATAGTGTGTATCCCCATCCTTGGGTTCACTGGTGCTAATTCCTACTCCCATATGAATGGACACTGAACATGATTTACTGAACTAAACATGAGCTAAGTTACTAAGTTCCGTTGACTAATGAAATACTACTGATATCTGACAACTGACTGAGTCATGAGATCACGAAGATTTTTCCTGAGTCATAAGACTATATGAAGTCTAAGGATTCATAGCTTGACTGAGAGTATCATGAAAATATGACATGGCTTTAGGTACAGAGCTAATGTTTCGGGTACAAGTACCCCCAGGACTCGATGGAAGGTAACTGACAAAGCATGACTTACTTGTATACATAATAATCACCATAATACATTTACTGAAGCATTTCATCAAACATGTGATAGGCATAAGCTTGCACGTAGATGGGGATTTCATGATATCATGCTAATTAGACACTTTCCCTTTATCTAGGAATTCAACCAAACACATAGTAGGCATAGAATGTGTAAACAATATCATACAACAATTAACTTTCGTGATTCAATTCCAATTTAATCATTCAAGGGCTTAGTCCTAGGGTTTCATGAATCTATACCGTTACAAATCAACCCATATGGAATTTAACACTCATTCATGGAATACAATTTAATTACTCATTATCAACATGAACAAAAGCAGCCAAACATGAACTTCATAAGAAAATCCATAACTTGAATTTAGAAAAGGGATTCTTGGTCTTCATGGACGAAAAGAGTCCATGAATGAACACTATGCATACCTTAGTTCATGATTTTGTGAAGATTGATGGTGAAACCTTCTTGAATTTGAATCCCCAATAGAAACCCTAGCTTGTTCTTGAGAGAAACTTGAGAGAAAATAGTATTTTTGGGTAAAGAATAGCTAAATCACGTGTTATTGGGTTTAAATAGGGGTAAGAAATTGACCCTTTTAACTCTAAAAGCGTCATTTAATTTCAATAAAATTTTTCCAAACTAGGCCCCTGGCGCGACGTGGGGGAAATCGCACTAAGACACTAGAAAAAGGACAATTCTGAATTTGAGTGCTGGTGCGATGCGCCATAATCGTGGACACCTACTAAAAATTTCCAAATTCTATTTCCTCTTGTGGTATGGCGCGCCACTGAATAATATGGCGTTGTTTTACAATGGAAACTTGAAATAGTCATAACTTCTTACCCGGTTATTTGATTTAAGCGAATAATATATAGATGGAAAGCTTATTGAATTTTACACATGACAAAAAGTGAAAATCTTGAAAATTCCTCATGGAATAATTATCCTCCAATTTAGAAGAGAATACTAAGAATTCTTGGGACGAAATTTGCTAGAAATCTTTAGGGTATTAAAATATCTCTCCCTTGAGAAAATTCATCCTCGAATGAGATTGACTGAGAGGGGAAACAATAAGATGAACATTAACTAAACATGAATAACTGGAACATGATCTCATGACTGACAACCTGAACATAACATACTGAACATACATATCTGATGTATGTGTAACTGATTCATGAATGCATGACTGAATGTTCCGAGGAACTAAGTTTCTTACAATGAGAATGCATTTTTTATGCATAATTATATAACTGAGCTGATATATAAATGCATCACTGAATATGCAATGGTACTTGATACCAAGTTTATACTGGGAACATGAAACTGAATACCAAGTTCATGATGAACACTGATCATGAAACTGAGTAAGCTTAAGGAGAACTATTACCTTTAGCTTGATCTAAGCTGGCGGAGAAAAGGTGAGGATACTTAGTATGCAAGTCTGCTTCTTTAACAAGAGGGAATTCATTGTTCCTCAATCTACAAGTCTGATAGTCTAAGATTTTGATTGGAATCTCTTCATAAGAGAGACTATTCTAAATATCCATGCTCTGAATAGGGACTATGACTGGTGGGTCACCTATACACTTCTTGAGCAAAGAGACATGGAAGATTGGATGAACTGAGGCTAGATATGAAGGCAATTTGAGCTCATAAGCTACCTTGCCGAAACGACTGAGAATCTTAAAGGGAACGACATATTGGGGACTGAGCTTTCCCTTCTGGCTGAATCGCTTCACTTCCTTCATGGGAGAGATCTTTAGATAGACATGATCACCAAACTCAAACTCAAGATATTTTCTATTAACATCTACATAAGACTTATGTTAGCTCTGAGCAGCCCCGAGTCTTTCTCTGATTAACTGGACTTTTTCTAAGGCGTCGAATACAAATCCAGGACCTATGACTGAGGCCTCACTAACTTCAAACCAACTAATTGGAGATCTATATCTCTTACCATAGAGAGCTTCGAATGGATCTATCTGAATACTAGAATAATAGCTGTTGTTGTGTGCAAACTCAATCAAAGGCAAGTGGTCATCCCAACTTCCCTTGAAATCAATTGCACATGCCCTTAGCATATCTTCTAAAGTTTGAATGGTCCTTTCTGCTTGACCATCTATCTGAGGATGAAAGACTGTACTAAGATGAACTTGGGTACCGGGACCTTTTTGGAATGCTTTCCAGAGATAAGAGGTGAACTGGGTACCTCTATCTGAGATAATGGACAACGAAATACTGTGCAATTTGACCAAATCCTTGATATAGAGTTAAGAGTAATCCTTGGCTGAATAAGAGGTATGAACTGGAAGAAAATAAGCTGATTTGGTCATTTTATCTACAATGACCCAGACTGAATCATGTTGATGACGAGTTCGAGGAAAACCCTCCATGAAGTCCATGTTCACAACTTCCTACTTCCAAGTAGTAATACTAAACTCCTGCATGGACCCACTAGGCTTCTGATGCTCTATCTTAACTTGCTGACATATCGAGCACTTAGCCACAAACTCTGCAATGTCTTTCTTCATCCCACTCCACCAATAGATTTTTCACAAGTCGTGGTACATCTTTGTGGCCCCTAGATGAATAGAGTAGCGCGCATCATGTGCTTCTGCAAGAATTCACAGCCTCAAGTCGTCTATACCTGGAACACAGAGACGACCCTGAAAACACAAAACACCATCTCCCCCTTGGGAGAAAACCACTACTTTCTGATCTTGAACTGACTCTTTCAACTTGACAAGGCTGGAATCTCTATCTTTATTTTCTTTCACCCGAAAACTAGAGATAATTCTGAACTACTTTGAACACATACACCACTCTTTGAAGAATTGACTAAGCGAATGCCTATTCTGGCAAGCTAATGGAATTATTGAGCTAACTTCTTCTTACTATCCTCCACATGAGAAACACTACCCATGGATAGCCTACAAAGAGCGTCGACCACTACGTTGGCCTTACCCGAATTATAGAAAACACTCATGTTGTAGTCTTTTAAGAGATCTAACCACCTTATCTAACGAAGATTGAGATTTTTTTGAGAAAAGACATACTGAAGACTCTTGTGATCTTTAAAGACATCTATATGAACTCCATAGAGATAATTCCTCTAAATCTTCAAGGTAAAGACTACGGCTGCTAACTCAAGATCATGAGTAGGATAATTCCTCTCATGGGGTTTAAGTTGTCTGGAGGCGTAGGCTATGACCTTACCATGCTGCATGAGGACACAACCTAAACCTACTCTGGATGCATCACAATACACCACGAACCCATCTGAACCATCTGGTAGAGCTAAGACTGGGGCTGAGGTAAGTCGAGTCTTTAACTCTTAAAAACTCTTCTCACAAGGGTTTGACCACTAAAACTTGATTTTTTTTTTTGAGTCAATCTAGACATAGTGGATGAAATAGATAAAAATCCTTCAACAAACCGTCTGTAATAGCCAGCCAAACCCAAGAAACTCCTTATATCTGATGGAGAGACAGGTCTTGGCCAGTTTCTTACTGCTTTAGTCTTTTGAGGATCAACTCTAATGCCATTACTAGAAATAATGTGACCAAGGAATGCTACTGACCTTAGCCAAAATTCGCACTTACTGAATTTAGCGAATAGCTGATGATCTCTGAGAGTCTGAAGTACTATTCTAAGATGGTCTGCATGATCGTGCTCAGTGAGGGAATAGACCAGAATATCATCTATGAAGACTATGATGAACATATCCAATTACTTCTTGAAAATGCGGTTCATCAAGTCCATGAAATCTGCTGGGGAATTGGTAAGACCAAATGATATGACTAAGAATTCAAAGTGAACATACCGAGTACAGAAAGCTATTTTTGGAACTTCACTTTCTCTAACTCTGAGATGATGATAGTCGAATCTGAGGTCTATCTTAGAGAAATAGCTGGCACCCTAAAGTTGGTCAAACGAATCATTGATTCTAGAAAGAGAATACTTATTCTTGACCATGACCTTATTGAGTTGGAGGTAGTCTATACACATTCTGAGAGAACCGTCTTTCTTGCGCATGAATAATTCTGGAGCGCCTCACGGGAAATGCTGGGCCTGATGAATCCCTTATCTCAGTTCTTTGAGTTATACTGGTGCCATTCTATATGGTATAATAGAGATAGGATGAGTATCTGGAAAAAGATCAATGTCGAAGTCAATTTCCCTTTCGGGAGAAATCCCTGGAAGATCTTTGGGAAAGACATCTAAATATTCATTCACTACTGGGACTGATTCAAGGCTGGGAGTTTTGGAACCAGTGTCCTTAACTCAAACAAAATGATAGACATATCCTTTAGATATCATTTTCCTTGCCTGAAGGTAGGAAACAAGCTGACCCCTGAAAGCGGATACACTGTTCATTTAGAAACTGAAACTAGACTATTCTATTTCTAAAGTCGATTGTGGTATAGCAGGAATGAAGCCAACCATGCTGAGAATGAAATCAAAATTAGTCATCTCTAATTTGACTAAATCTGCTGAAGTGACTTTCTAAAATATGATAACTAGGCAGTTCCTGTATACCCACTGGGCTATGATGGTTTTTTCCACTAGGGTAGAGACTGAGAAGGGATCTACTAGAATTTCAGGACTGATTCCAAAATCAACTACTATATAGGGAGTAACAAAAGACAAAGAAGCTCCTGGATCTAGCAAAGCATAAATATGCACATGAAAGACGTGTAACATACCAGTAACTATATTAGGAGAATTTTCCTGATCTTGTCGGGTCTGAAGAGCATATAGTCTATTTGGCATTTACCCTCTAATACCACTGGTGGTGGCACCCTACTGATTCGGGTGACCAGACTAAGCTGAAGTGCGATGAATTTGATAACCTGACTAAGGGCAGTCTTTGACTCTATGGCCTAGCTTGCCTCAACCGAAACAAACATCGCTGCCAGATTTGCGAGCACCTTTGTAGTTCTTACCACAAGTCTAACAAAGGGGATTAGTTTGGGCATTTCTGACACTACCCTAAGGCTTAGAGCCTGGCACTCTATCTATGAACTTAGGAGCTGGAGCACTGGCTGAAGAAGGATCTAGAACTGATGACTTAGGATGAAACTGAGAACGGTTTTCTCCTTCTAGTTTAGGCTGACTAAAATTGAAGCTACCTATCCTAGCTTTCTTATTCTGCTTTTCCCTCTGCTTAATCTTCTGGTCCTCTATCTGCTGAGCATGGGTCATAAGTCTGGCTAAAGTTATATCATAATTTAGCATGGCGGATTTGCACTTATTAACCATGCTATCATTTACCCCTGAAGCGAACTTACTTATCTTGGCTCTACCGTCTACAACCACATGAGGAGCATATATGGCTAATTGAGTAAAATTTAGAGAATACTGTTTCAACGTCATATTTCCCTGCCTGAGTTTGATGAATTCTACCACCTTAGCCTCTCAAAGATCTTAGGGAAAGAATCTATCTAAGAATCCAGTGACAAACTCCTCCCACTCTATAGGACCTACATCATCTAACTTTCTGACTTCCACTGTTTGAACCAAGTATGAGCCACATATTGGAACTGGTATGCGGCTAACTCAGCACTCTCAACAGTAGTCACCCCCATGATGCGTGTCACTTTCTGAACTTGATCAATGAATTCCTGAGGGTCTTCATCTACTTTAGACCCATGGAAGGACGGAGGATTTATTTAGGTGAAGCCTCGAATCCTAGCTGCAGTTGAGGTGACCACTGGGTTGGCCGAAACAATAGCTGGTCGCTCACTATGGGAAGTTACTGACTAAGCAAGAGTGGTAAATGCAGTCTTTAAATCCGCATTAGAAATATGATCACCCAAAGGTTCTTCGGGTTGAGGGGTTGATTGATTTCTTCTCTTAGGAGGCATATTCTAAAATAAATAGAAAAAAAATATTAGACTGAGAGATTGACTTGTGATTATACTCATTGGCACGACATGAATACTAAAAAAAGGGAAACTATTCCAAAACATCTCATAGCCTCTTGCACATAAATGTGGCGCGCAACACACCCATGTACAAGACTCTACTAGATGTGGCTTTCAGACTTCCTAGGACGCTATTGAAACTTAGGATTTGATACCAAGTTTGTAACACCCCGATATGATGAACCGGAATGCTACACAGTGCTCATGACACCAAAGGACCACAAGCTAACCCATGACTGATATTTGTACCTGTATACTGCATAAAATACTGAATAATGCGAAAACATGAACTAAAAGGCCATAAGGTTCAATAATGAACATAACATAGATGATATAACATTCTTGGGGTAATACAATACCCAAAACAAAATTGTAAACACTAAAATCTCAAACATAATAGTCTACATCTAGTCTGAAAGCCTTTACTATCATAATAATATGAATAAGGAGTTGATGGGACATGTCCCTGACTAACTCCAACTAATAACTAATCAATGAAATAATGGAGAAATAATCATGTCCTTGAAGGATGAGGACTTACTTCTATTCTGACTGCTGAGACTGGAATCTACTGCTGATCTGGAACTCGTGTCTCTGAACCTATGGTGTAACATAAAAAGAAAGCACCATAGCGCAAATGCATCAATACAATAGAATATACTGAGTATACATGTGAGTTAGGCTAATGCAAGGGTTAACATACATGAATAATTCTAGCTGATTGTCTAACATGAATGCGAGAATGCATACATAAATACGTAACTGTAACTGACACTGTGATATTATGATTACTAAATCTGAATACTGATGACATGACATACTAATAAATGATATAACTGATAGCATAAATAGTTATATCTAAATGTAAATGATAATAATGGTAACTGTATCTGACAAGACTGAATCTGATGGAACTATCTGAGTTCCTTACTGTATCTGAGTCAACTGTATCTGACAGTCCTAAATTTGAAGAACTATCTGAGTTCTTTTACTGAGACTGGTATTGAAACTGTGGGAGGTAGTATTTAACCGACATGCCCCTGATACGCCATTATGGCTGAGTTGGGGTCCAATCTATAACCCCAATTAGAAGGGTGTCAATACCACGCCACTGGTAAGGACAAGCTGTGGGCGACCCTTATCTGATAGTGTCCTTAAAAGAGAATAGTGGGGCCCTTATCTGACACTACTTATCCACCTCATCAGCCCTCATCGGACAGTGTTAATGTCTCAACCTATACTGGCTACATAGTTCTGAAATGCAAGGATGACTTCTAAGGATCACACCCTCGTCTAATATTGTGTGTCCCCATCATTGGGTTCACTCAGTGCTAATTCCTACTCCTACCTGAATGGACACTGAACATGATTTACTAAACTGAACATGAGCTAAGTTACTACGTTTTGTTGACTGACGGAATACTACTGATATCTGACAACTGACTGAGTCATGAGATCATGGAAATTTTTCCTGAGTCATAAGACTATCTGAAGTCTAAGGATTCATAG
>NC_061120.1:214160912-214172393 GCF_002878395.1 Capsicum annuum | reverse complement strand
AAATTTTTCCTGAGTCATAAGACTATCTGAAGTCTAAGGATTCATAGCTTGACTAAGAGTATCGTGAAAACATGACATGGATATAGGTACATATCTAATGTTTTGGGTACAACTACCCCCAGGACTCTATGAAAGGAAATTGACAAAGCATGACTTACTTTAATACGTAATAATCATCATAAAATATTTACTGAAGTATTTCATCAAACATGTGATAGGCATAAGCTTGTACTTACATGGGGATTTCATGATATCATGCTAATTACACTTTCCCTTAATCTAGGCATTCAACCAAACACATAGTAGGCATAGAATTTGTAAACAACATCATTCAACAATTAACTATCGTGATTCAATTCTAATTTAATCATTCAGGGGTTTAGTTCTAGGGTTTCATGAATCTATACCGTTACAAATCAACCCATATGGAATTTAACACTCATTCATGGAATACAATTTAATTACTCATTATTAACATGAACAAAAGCATCCCAATCATGAACTTCATAAGAAAATCCATAACTTAAATTTGTAAAAGGGATTCTTGGGCTTCATGGACGAAAGGAGTCCATGAATGAACACTATGCATACCTTAGTTCATTATTTTGGGGAGATTGACGGTGAAACCTTCTTGAATTTGAATCCCCAATGGAAACCCTAGCTTGTTCTTTAAAGAAACTTGAGAGAAAATAGTATATTTTGGGTGAAGAATAGCTAAATCACGTGATATTGGGTTTAAATAGGGGTAGGAAATTGACCCTTTTAACCCTGGACGCGTCATTTAATTTCAATAAAATTTTTCCAAACAGGGCCCTGGCGCGACGCGAGGGAAATCGAGTTGAGACACTGCAAAAAGGACAATTCTAAATTTGAGTGTTGCCACGTCGCGCCATAATTGTGGACACCTACTGAGAATTGCCAAATTCTATTTCCTCTTGTAGCGTGGTGCGCCATGGACTAATATGGCGCTATTTTACGATGGGAACTTGAAATAGTAACAATTCTTACCCATTTATCGGATTTAAGTGAATCATGTATCGATGGAAAGCTTATTGAATTTTACACATGATAAAAAGTGAAAATCTTGAAAATTCCTCATGGAATAATTATCCTTTACTTTAGAAGCTAATTCTAGGCATTCTTGGGACGAAATTCACTAAAAATCTTTGGGGTATTACAATATCTCCCCCTTGAGAACATTCGTCCTCGAATGAGACTGACTGAGAGGGGAAAAAATAAGCTGAACATAAATAACTGGAACATGATCACATGACTGACAAGCTGAACATAACATATTGAACATGCATATCTGATGCATGTGTAACTGATTCATGAATGCATGACTGAATGTTCCGAGGAACTAAGTTTCTCTTAATTAGAATGCATTTCTAATGCATAATTATATAACTGAGCTGATATATGAATGCATGACTTAATATGTAATGGTACTTGATACCAAGTTTATATTGGGAACATAAACATGAAACGGAATACCACGTTCGTGATGAACACTGATCATGAAACTGAGTAATCTTAAGGAGAACTCCTATCTTGATGTTGATTTGAGTTAGTAGAGAGGTGAGGATACTTGGTATCTCTCCTTCCCAAGTAGCTCCCTCGACGGACTGATTTCGCCAAAGAACTTTAACTAGAGGGACTTCTTTGTTCCTCAATCTATATACTTCTTGAGCTAAGAAACATGGGAGACTGGATGAAATGAGGCTAGATCTGAAGGAAAATCGAGCTCATAAGCTATCTTGCCAAAATGACTGAGAATCTTGAAGGGAACGATATATCGGGGATTTAGATTTCCCTTCTTGCCGAATCTCTCCACTCCCTTCATGGGAGACATCTTTAGATAGACATGATCACCAACCTCAAACTCGAGATCTCTTCTACAAACATCTGCATAAGACTTTTGTCGGCTCTAAGTAGCCCGGAGTCTTTTTCTGATTGACTGGACTTTTTCTAAGGTGTCGAATACTAAGTCAGGACATATGACTGAGGCCTTACTAACTTCGAACTAACCAATTAGAGATCTAAATCTCCTACCATAGAGAGCTTCGAATGGAGCCATATGAATACTGGAAAGATAGTTGTTGTTGTGTGTAAACTCAATCAAAGACAAGTGGTCATCCCAACTTCCCTTGAAATCAATCGCACATGCCCTTAGCATATCTTCTAAAGTCTAAATGGTCCTTTTTGCTTGACCATCTGTCTGAGGATGGAAGGCTGTACTGAGATGAACTTGGGTACTGAGACCCTTTTGGAACATTTTCCAGAGATAAGAAGTGAACTAGGTATTTCTATCTGAGATAATGGACAACAGAACATCGTGGAATCTGACCAACTCCTTGATATAGAGTTTGGCATAATCCTTGGCTGAATAAGAGGTATGAACTGGAAGAAAATGAGCTGATTTGGTCATTCTTCCTCCAATGACCCAGACTAAATTATGTTGATGACGATTTCAAGGCAAAGCCGTCATGAAGTCCATGTTCACAACTTTTCACTTCCAAGTAGGAATAATGAACTCCTGCATGGACCCACTAGGCTTCTGATGCTCTATCTTAACTTGCTAACATATAGAGCACTTAGTCTGCTGAAGTGACTTTCTGAAATATCCTTACCAGGCAATTCCTGTATACTCGCTGGGCTATGATGGTTTTGCCCACTGGGATAGAGACTGAGAAGGGCTCTGCTAGAATTTTAGGACTAATTCCAAAATCAACTGCTATACAGGGAGTAACAAAAGACAAAGAAGCTCCTGGATCTAGCAAAGTGTAAACATGCACATGAAAGATCTGTAACATACCAGTAACTACATCAGGAGAATTTTTCTGATCTTGTCGAGGCTGAAGAACATATAGTATATTTAGGCATTGTCGGCTAGTAGCACTAGTGGTGGCACCCTACTAATTCGAGCAACCAGACTGAGCTGAGGGTTTTGTCCTAGGGTTTCATGAATCTATACCATTACAAATCAACCCATATGGAATTTAACACTCATTCATGGAATACAATTCAATTACTCATTATCAACATGAACAAAAGCAACCCAATCATGAACTTCATAAGAAAATCCATAACTTGAATTTAGAAAAGGGATTCTTGGGCTTGATGGACGAACGGAGTCCATGAATGGACACTATGCATACCTTAGTTCGTGATTTCATGAAGATTAACGGTGAAACCTTCTTGAATTTGAATCCCCAATAGAAACCCTATCTTGTTCTTGAGAGAAACTTGAGAGAAAATAATATATTTTTGGTAAAGAATAGCTAAATCACATGTTATTGGGTTTAAATAGGGATAGGAAATTGAACCTTTTAAACCTGGACACGTCATTTAATTTTAGTAAAATTTTCCCAAACTGGGCCCTGGCGCGACGCGGGGGAAATCGCATTGAGATACTACAAAAAGGACAATTCTAAATTTAAGTGCTGGCACGACGCGCCATAATCGCGGTCACCTACTGAAAATTTCCAAATGCCATTTCCTCTTATGGAGCAGCGGTTCCACTAACTAATATAGCGCTATTTTACGATGGGAACTTGAAATAGTCATAACTTCTTACCCGGTTATCAGATTTAAGCGAATCATATATTGATGAAAAGTTTATTGAATTTTCCACATGAAAAAAAGTGAAAATCTTGAAAATTCCTCATGGAATAATTATTCTTCACTTTAGAAGCTAATACTAGGCATTCTTAGGATGAAATTTGCTAGAAATCTTTGGGGTATTACACTACTCCAATCTGAATAGACACTGAACATGATTAACTGATATGATTATGGACTAAGTTTACGAAATTCTATTAACTAGTGGAATACTACTGATATCTGACAACTGACTGAGTTCGTGAGATTACTGAGGTTACTGAATTTCTGAGCTTTCCTGAGTCACATGACTGACTGAGTTCTATGGATCATGGCTTGACTGAGGATATCATGAAAACATAACACTGACTCTAGGCATACAACTAAATTGTCGAGTACAAGTACCCCATAGAACTCGATGGAAAGAAACTGATAAAGCATGACTTTCTTGAATACATGACCAACATCGCAATCCATTATTCATTTATTGAGGCAATTCATCAAACATGTGATATGCATAAGCTTGTACATAAATGGGGATTTCATAAGATCATACTAGTTGGGCATTTTTTCCTTCACATAGGCATTTGATCAAACACATGTTAGGCATAGTATATGTAGACAACATTATATAACAAATAAACATTATGAATCAACTCTAATTTCATCATCCAAGGGTCTAATCATAGGTCCATATGAATCTACCGTTATACTAATCAATTCCACATAAAATTCATCACTCAACATAGATTAGAATTCAATTATTCATTATAAACATGAACAAAAGCAGCGCAACATGAAATTCATAAAGAAATTCATACAACTGAACTTTGAAAAAAGATTATTGGGCTTCATGGACGAAAGGAGTCCAGGAATGAACACTATGCATACCTGGGTTGAGTTTTTTGAAGTTCTTGAACTTGAAGAATTTGAATGTCTTAGTTTTTAAAGGAGATTTAGATTTTATTCTTGGGGATTAATCTTAGAGAGAAAACCCTAATTTTATTGTTGTAGGGATAATGAATTTTTAAGCTTTGGTCATATATAACTAGGTATATAAACGGGTGGTAAAACACTAAAAAAACCCTTTAAAAATGAATTTAAAATAACTAAACGGAACATGCGACGGTCCTTCGCTGGGTCGATGGTCAATCGGACTGACCGTCGCACTGGGACCAGAACTGGAACTTACTGCCTTGGTGAGACAGTAGGGTACTATGGTCGGTCGCTGGGTCGATGGTCCTTCGGTCCTGACCATCGCTTCAAGGGAAAATAGGGCCTCACTGTTTCCCTTGCAATGGCTTGAGCGTCGGTCCATCGCTAGTCCGACAGTCCTTCGGCCTAGGCTGTCAATCCAGGGAAGAAGGTAGTCACACTACCGCGCTGTGACGATCATGAGCGATGGTCCATCGCTAGTCCGATGATCTATCGGCCTCACCGTCGTACCTGGGCAATTTTACTATCTTCTGTATTTTGGCCATAACTTTCTCTTCCAATGTTGAATTTTGATGAAATTGGTATCGATGGAATGCTTATTCAATTTCCCACGTGAAAAAAAAAGTGAAAATTTTAAAAATACCATGTGTACAAAAGTGGATTCATCTTTCAAAGAAAGTTTCTAACATTCTTGGGACAATTTCAAGCTAGGAAAAAGTACGGGGTATTACAATATCTCCCCCTTGAGAACATTCATCCTCGAATGAGACTGAGAGAGGGGGAAAGTATATAAACTGACGTACATACTTAACATGACTGGATGGAACATGATTTCATAAATGACATGACTGATAACTGAATATATCATACAGATCATGCATATCTGACGCATATGTAAGTAATTCATGAATGCATGACTGGGTGTTCTGATGAACTAAGTTTCTCACAATGAGAATACATGTCTGATGCATAATTATATAAATAATATGATACATAAATACATGACTGAATATGCAATGGTACTTGGTACGAAGTTTGTGATGAACACTGAACATGAAACTGAGTAATCTTAAAGAGAACTATTACCTTGAGCTTGATCTTAGTTGGCGGAGAAGAGGTGAAGATACTTGGTACGCATGTCCGCTTCTGCTTCCCAAGTATCTCCCTCGACGGACTAATTTCGCCAAAGAACCTTAACTAGAGGGACTTCTTTATTCCTCAATCTACGAGTTTGATAGTCTAGGATTTTGATCGAAATCTCTTCATAAGAGAGGCTGTTCTGAACATCTATGCTCTGAACAGGGACTACAACTGCTGGGTCACCTATGAACTTCTTGAGCAAGGAGACATGGAAGACTGGATGAACTGAAGCTATATTTGAAGGCAATTCATAATCTACCTTGTTAAAGCGACTGAGAATCTTAAAATGACCGATATATTGGGGACTAAGCTTTCCCTTCTTGCCGAACCTCTTTACTCCCTTCATGGAAGATATCTTTAGATAGACATGATCACTAATATCGAACTCGAGATCCTTTCTACGAACATCTGCATAAGACTTCTGTCGGCTCTGAGCAGCCCGGAGTCTTTCTTTGATCAATTGGACTTTCTCTAAGGCATCAAATACAAAGTCAGTCCCTTACTAACTTCGAACCAACCAATTGGAGATCTACATCTCCTACCGTAGAGATCTTTGAATAGAGCCATATGAATACTGAAATAATAGCTGTTGTTGTATACAAATTCAATCAAAGTCAAGTGGTCATCCCAACTTCCCTTGATATCAATTGCACATGCACGCAGCATATCTTCTAAAGTCTAAATGGTCCTTTCTGGCTGACCATCTGTTTGAGGATGAAAGGTTTTACTGAGATGAACTTGGGTACCAAGATTCTTTTGGAATGCTTTCCAGAAATGAGAGGTGAACTGGGTACCTTTGTCTGAGATAATAGATAACAAAACACCATGCAATCTGACCAACTCTCTAATGTAGAGTTTGGCATAATCCTTGGCTAAATAAGAGGTATGAACTGGAAGAAAATACGCTGATTTGGTCATCCTGTCTACAATGACCCAAACCGAATCATGTTGATGATGAGTTTGAGGTAAACCCATCACGAAGTCCATGTTCACTTCTTTCCACTTCCAAGTAGCAATACTGAACTCCTACATGGACCAACTAGGCTTCTGATGCTCTATCTTAACCTGTTGACATGTAGAGCACTTAGCCACAAACTATGTAACGTCTCTCTTCATCCCACTCCACCAATAGATTTCCCATAAATCATGGTACATCTTTGTGGCCCCTGGATGAATAGAGTAGCGTGCACCATGCGCTTCTGCAAGAATTCGCTGCCTTCAGTCATCTACAACTGGAACACACAAATGACCCTAACAACGCAGAAAACCATCTCCCCCTTAGGAGAAAACCTCTACTTACTGATCCTTGACTGACTCTTTTAACTTGACAAGGCTAGGATCCCTATCTTACTTTATTTCACCTTAGAAACTAGAGATGATTCTGAACTACTCTAAACCCATATATCACCCTTCTTTGTATCGACTAAGCAAAAGCCTAGACATGCAAGCCGATGGACTTCCTGGGCTAAATTCTTCTTACTGTCCTCGACATGAGCAACGCTACCCATAGATAGTCTACTGAGAGTGTCGTCCACTACGTTGGCCTTTCCCTGATGATAAAGGACACTCATGTCATAATCTTTCAAAAGCTCTAACCACCTTCTCTGACAAAGATTGAGATCTTTTTGAGAAAAGACATATTGAAGGCTCTTATGATCCGTGAACACATCTACATGAACACCGTTTAGATAATGCCTCCAAATCTTCAAGGAAAATACTACGACGGCAAACTCAAGATCATGAGTAGGATAATTCTTCTCATAGGGCTTAAGCTGTCTGGAGGTGTAGGCTATGACCTTACCATGCTATATGAGGACACAACCCAAACCTACTTTGGATGCATCAGAATACACTAAGAACCCATCTGAACCATCTAGAAGAGCTAGAACTAGAGGTAAGGTGAGTCGAGTCTTCAACTCATGAAAAATCTTCTCACAAGGATCTGACCACTAAAACTTTACTTTCTTCTGAGTCAATCTGGACATAGGGGATGCAATATAATAAAATCCCTCAACAAACCATCTATAATAGCCAACCAAACCAAAGAAACTCCTAATATCTGATGGAGAGATAGGGTGAGTCCAGTTTCTTACTGCTTCAGTCTCTTGAGGATCTACTCTAATGCCATCACTAAAAATGATATGGCCAAGGAATGCTACTGACCTTAGCCAAAGTTCTCACTTACTGAATTTGGCGAATAGCTGATGATCTCTGAGATTCTGAATTACTGTTCTGAGATGGCCTTCATGATCTCCTTACTGCGGTAATAGACCAGAATATCATCTATGAAGACTATAACAAACATGTCCAAGTACTGCTTGAAGACATGGTTCATCAAGTCCATGAAATCTGTTGGGTCATTGGTGAGACCAAAGGACATGACTAGGAATTCAAAGTGACCATACAGAGTATGAAAAGCTATTTTTGAAATGTCACATTCTCAGACTCTGAGCTGATGATAGCTGAATCTGAGGTCTATCTTAGAGAAATAGCTAGCACCCTGAAGTTGGTCAAACAAGTCATTGATTCTGGGAAAAGGATACTTGTTCTTAATCGTGACTTTATTGAGCTAACAGTAATCAATACACATTTTGAGAGAACCATCTTTCTTACGCATGAATAAAAATGGTACACCCCACGGGGACACACTGGGTCTGATGAATCCCTTATCTAAGAGATCCTTCAACTGCTCTTTCAATTCTCTGAGTTTTGTTGGAGCCATTATGTATGTCAGAATAGATATATGCTGAGTATCTGGAAGAAGATCAATGCCAAAGTCTATTTCCCTTTCGGGAGGAATTCCTGGAAGATCTTTAGGAAAGACATCTGAATATTCATTCATGACTAAGACTGATTCAAGACTGGGAGTTTCAAAACTAGTGTCCTTAACTCTAACAAGATGATACACACATCATTTAGATATCATTTTTCGTGCCCGAAGGTACAAAATAAGATGACCTCTAAAAGCGGATACACTACCCTTCTACTCTAGGATGAGTTCATTCGAAAACTGAAATTGGACTATTTTGTTTCTACAGTTGACTGTGGCATAACAGGAATGAAGACAATCCATGCTGAGATAGACATCAAAATTAGTCATCTCTAATTTGACTAAGTTTGCTGAAGTTACTTTCTAAAGTATCATCCCGGGCAGTTCATGTATACTCGCCCTATGATGGTTTTACCTACTGGGGTAGAAACTGAAAAAGGCTCTGCTAAAATTTTGGGACTGACTCTGAAATCAACTGCTATATAGGGAGTAACAAAAGACAAAAAAGCACCTAAATCTAGCAAAGAGTAAACATGCACATGAAAGATCTGTAATGAACCAGTAATCACATCAAGAGAATTTTCCTGATCTTACCGGGACTGGAGAGCATAGAGTCTATTTGGGCATTACCTACTAGTAGCACTGGAGGTGGCACCCTGCTGATTTGGGCAATCGGACTGAGCTGAGGAATAATTCTAATGACCCTGTGGACCCAACTGCGGACAATCTCTAACTCTGTGGCCATACCCGAAATAGGTATCACTGCTAGCTCTGTAAGTACCCTGATGGTTCTTTTCACAAGTCTGACAAAGGGGATAGATATGAGCACTGCTAACACTGCCCTGAGACTTAGAACCTAGTGATCTATCTCTGTTGCCATCTCTGAATTTTGGTTCTAAAGAACTAGATAACGAAGGAGCTGGAACTGAGGACTTAGGATGAAATTGAGAATGGTTTCCTCCTTCTGACTTGGGCTGAGCAAAGTTGAAACTACCTGTCCTTGCTCTTTTATTCTGCTTCTCGCTTATCTTAATCTTTTGCTCCTCTATCTACTGAGCGTGAGTCATAAGCCTAGATAAAGTTATGTCATTATTCAGCATGGCAGATCTGCACTCATTAACCATGCTATCATTCACTCCTAAAATGAACTTACTCATCTTGGCCCTACTATCTACATCCATATGAGGGGCATATCTAGCCAATTGAGTAAAATTAAGAGAATACTCTTTCACCATCATGTTTCTCTACCTGAGGTTGATGAATTCTAACACCTTAGATTCTCTAAGATCTAGGGGAAAGCTTATTCAATTTCCCACATGACAAAAAGTGAAAATCTTAAAAATACCATGTGTACAAAAGTGGATTTATCTTTCAAAGAAAGCTTCTAACATTCTTGGGACAATTTCAAGCTAGGAAAAAGTACGGGGTATTACAACTAACTTGGACAATAATAAGGCATCCGTATTTTTAAGACTCAATCTAGCACTATTGCTGAGATGACTGAAGTTTCAGATATTCGAAAGATTCTTCCAGAACCTGATATATATGATTTTGACTTTGACAACCATCTCCACAATTCCCATAGCACTCGATGATGGATTCATCTATGCTAGTTTTGAAGTAGTAGGTTGTAATTTCAGAAAGGTCAACTTGACTACAATGATTGAGAGGGTATTCTCCTGCATCAGAATCGTTGATTACACTGTGACGCTTCTGAGAAGGAACTTTATACTAAGTCTGGCCTAGACATTATCGAATCTGAAAAAAATACTACTGAAGTGTTTGGTGAGGGAGGATCAATTACATACCACACATTTAGTAGCAGTGGCAACTATGGATCCCCCAAACCAACCCTGGCTTGGGGTCTTCCTTCTCGAATTGTTCTCTCAAGTGAGTTGATTATCGGAATGCTTGATTCGCCAGTAATGATAGATGATCAACAAGTCAAGCAAGGATTTCCCGTATAAGGCACTAATATACCGCTTCTGTAAGTTATAGTTCCGTATATCTAGGTGTGTAAATAATGTTTCTTTGTAGGTTCATGAGGTCTAGTAGTAGTATCAGCATTTGGTATTTAAGTTCTGTGGTATGTCCGGGATAAAATGAACTGTCTATTCTAAGTTAATAAACCTCGTAGCATTATACTAATGTTTTTGCGAGAGAGTGTTAAGATTAGTTCCTCAAAAGTTGTAGATTAGCTGTACCAGCTGCTGTAATTCAAAATATAGCATTAAAGTAGGATTTGAATTTAGCGAAATAAGGCTGCAATCTTGCAGAATCGGATTTATTACATTTGCTGATCTTTAGGACATAATTATTAGAGATAATGGTAGCTTATTTTACTCCTTTTATTGAGCTTTTTTAGTTATGATCTTATGTATAAATGTGGCATGATCAATGAAACTTTATTATGCTTTCTGCTCTTTCTTTTCTTTGATAAAGTTTTGTTTTTTTCTTTCCAACAGATTGGTATCAAGAGCATATCAATATCGAGGACCTATGAGAAGAGAGTGAATAAAAACACAAGTTCTTTCTATATAACCTTTCTTTATACTGTTATCTTAAATAGTTTATAGAAAATGAATTCCAAAACAAGTTTTCTAACTCCACCTGTCTTCAACGGTGAGAAATCAAGCTTGGGCAATAAAAATGATGGTTCATCTCGAAGCACTGGATCTATGGGAAGCAGTAGAGGAGGACTATGAAGTATCTCCTCTTGGAGCTAATCCAACAGTGAATCAGATGAAACATCAAAAGGAGAGAAAAATAAGGAAAGCCAAAGCATGCCTTCTCTGTAGTATCTCCTTCAATTCTTACTAGAATTATGCAAATGAAGTCCGCTGTAGAAATTTGGGAGTATCTCAAAAAGGAATATCAAGAAAATGAAAGAATACAGAATATGCAAGTGATGAATCTAATTTAGGAATTTGAAATAAAGAGAATGAAAGAATCAGAAACTATAAAAGATTATGCTGATCAGCTACTCGACTTAGCCAACAAGGTGAGATTGTTTAGTAAGGATTTTACTGATGAAA
>NC_061120.1:214132135-214157912 GCF_002878395.1 Capsicum annuum | reverse complement strand
CAGCGGTGTGTTGGTTTTGCCTAGTACTACATGTGTTACCACTTGTAATATTCATACCTCCCTTTCTCCTCCGTGTGTGAGAGAAACCGGTGGTGTCCATGCACCTCAACTATTTCATCGAATTATTGGACACCTACCACCTTTCACGTACTGAATAATTGTCCCACCAAGACTTTGGCACATGAAAAGAAATCACAGAACCCCGGTTTCACATGATTGTCACTCATTTCATTGATTACTAGACACCTCACGTACTAAATACTGGTGTCCACCAAGACTTCACCACATGAAAAGAAATCACAAAACACCTGTTTCACATAATTTTCACCCATTCCATTGATCGCTAGACACTGCTGGATGCTAGCTAGAAGACTACTTTAGAATCTGCACCTTAGTTAAGCTATAATTGCAAGGGTCTGATATCAACCACATCAACAATTCTGCAAAACACTTCATTGTCTGTGCCTGGAAAATTGTCCTGTAAAGAGAGAGGTTGGGAAGAAGGGTTATGTATTGAGTTTATATTATGTCTGGATGGAGCTAAATATCCCTTTTGATAGAACATTTATATTGTGAAAAATGAACAACTCTGGATCTCTAACCTGAAATACGCAAATCTATTGAAGACTTTTTGAATATTGAATCTAACATCTAGCATTGGTCCCGGAGAAGACCTCTCTCTTTTGTTAGAGCAAAGGGTGCCTAACCTGAAAGAGGAAATAGGAATTTTCCTCAATGCGAAAGAGTTATATCAGTAGTTTATCTAGGATGAATTCCTTACTACTTGTCTTAGTAATGACAATGAAGTATGCCAAGGGAAACTCGTGTTGGAAAACAATAATAAATTTTAATGTCAATTGTGAAATTCAATATAATAAACTGCAACAGTGATAATATTTCTTTTATAGTAGTATCAACAATTTACAATAATAACAACAATAATAATAATAATAATTGTAATAATAATAATAATAATAATAATAGTAATAATAATAATTAAATAACTATTATGATATTTTAAGCAACATATAAAATACTTGACTCATGCTAGGCACTGTCCTAAGAAACTATTTCCGCAATGTGAAATATTTTTTCAGAATTAAATAACCACTTCCCTGATTAATTTTAGAGGGTATTCGAAGTTAAGTCAGCCTTTCCTAATTAATCAGAGAATACAGGAATCAGCAAAATTAATTATAAACCAACAAGTTAAATGTAAAATCAAAAAATGATTGGATACAATAGAATTAAGGTAAGGAACTTTAGGGAATGATAAGAGTAATGAAAAGAGACTATGTTGGTTGATTTTTTGCTTGAAAATGGTATACCATTCCAATTTATAGAAGTGGTGAGGAGGTGTAATACAAGATTATCAACACACACATAGTATTTTCTTTGAGACAAAGAAATAATTCTTGGTCTCCACTCAAAGAAAAATACTTGTTCTCCAAGTACTTAAGTTTCCACATGTCAAAATTGAGCACAAATAATAATTATTATTATTATTTAATTTTTACTTTCTCTCAAAGTAATATTAAAACATCATTTAAATTATTTTAAAATATCTAACAATCCCCCATATATTTTAAAATAATTTACAAGTAAGATGAATTTAACTTGTTGGATTTATATGGACAAAATGCAATAGGTTTAGTGTCTTTTGGACTATGAACCAAACTTAGACCGATAAAATTTAACTTACAGAATTATTGGTGAAATATAATATTTCTATGAACCAAATAACTCTTATTGTAAGCCAGAGACTTTATCAATCACATTTTGACCGTAATTTTGCTGTTCTACACGATTTTGCGACAATAGGCCATGCGCGTGCCTAGTATTCATGAGAGCTCTAGAGACTACGCTGAAGTCTCATAGGAACGGCCTCATTCCACTTCTCATATAGGTGAATTCATCAAGTGTACACTGCTTTAAACACACCATCCGTAAAGACTATGAATTCATTAAGAGTTCATAACTCATCCCTCAATTTTGGTAGCAGTTCAAGCACTCTCAATAAGTGTGCAATGTCAATATCAACTTGTTATTACTCATATGAACCTACTTCATGGGATCTCCAATCACATAGGTTGGATTACCATCTCTATTGACAATCATATTGGCCTTAACCCCATCTCTTTTGAGGTTTGAAGAATTAATTTTCTTCCTACAGGCTTAGTCAGTGAATCGGCCAAATTCAATTCTGACTTCACATAATTAATGAAAATTATTCTATCTCTCAGCAACTGGTTAACAATATCATGCCTCAATTTCATATGTCTACTTTTAAAATTGTGAGATTTATTCTTTGCAATAGCAATTGCGTCTTGGCAATCATAATGTATATATATAAGAGGCATCAGATCATCCTTTTTTAAAGGGATATTAGACAACAGGTCATACTTTTTCAAAGGTCTATGAGGAAACAGATCATTTTTTTAAAAGGATATTCGCTAAGAAATTTCTTAGCCATTCAGCCTCAGTACCAGCTAACTTCAGAACTACAAACTCTGATTCTGTAATTGATCTAGCAATAATCTTCTATTTAGCTAATCTCCACGATACTGCACCACCACCTAACGTTAACGCATAACCACTAATGGATTTTATCTCATTTGAATTAGAGATCCAGTTTGCATCATAATATCCTTCTAAAGTAAAAGGAAATCCACTATATAGAATACCATAATTCATGGTTCCGTTTAAATATTTTATTAGTCTCATTAATGCAAATCAATGCTCTTTATTGGGGTTATGAGTATATCTACTCAATCTACACACAGCATACACTATATCAGGCCTGGTAAAATTCATCAAATGCATTAGACTCCCAATAATCTGTGCATATTTAGACTAGGCAACTAGATCACCATTATTCTTTTTCAATTTAGAGTTAGCATCATAAGAAGTAGCTACGGGAGTTACCTCCCAACATTCAAACTTCTTAAGAATTCTTTCAATATAATGTTCTTGTGTTAACATTATTCCATCGTCACTCTTTATAACTTTAACGCCCAATATCATATTTACTTTGCCCAAATCTTTCATATCAAAGTTAGTAAACAAAAATAATTTGGTAATTTGTACAATATTTAAATTTGTACCAAATATAAGCATGTCATCAACATATAAGCAAATTATCACATAATCATTGTCTACTATTTTATTATAAACACATTTATCCACTTCAATAGAAGAAAATCCATCTCTTATTAAAATTTGATCAAATTTCTCATGCCACTATTTAAAAGCTTGTTTTAGTCCATAAAGAGATTTAATTAATTTACAAACTTTATTTTCTTGTCCAGAAACTACACATCCTTCAGGTTGAAACATATAAATTTCTTCTTCTAAATCGCCATTTAAGAAAGTTGTTTTTACATCTATTTGATGGATAAAAAGCTTATGAATTGATGTCAAAGCAATTAATATTCGAATAGAAAAAATTCTTGTTACTAGTGCAAATGTATCAAAATAATCAATATTTTGCTTTTGAGAAAATTCTTTAGCTACTAACCAAGCTTTATACTTATCTATAGATCCATCCGAATTAAGTTTCTTTTTGAAAATCCATTTACCACCAATCGGTTTTGCACCATAAGGTAAATCAGTTAAAACTCATGTATTATTTTTTGATAATTAAATCAAGTTAAATTTTTATTGCCTCTTTCCAAAATTTAGCATCAGAAGAAGATACAGCTTCAAAATAATTTGATGGTTCATTATCAACAAGAAAATTTTAAAAATCATTTCCACAAGAAAAATGTTCTTTTCTAGGCCTTTTACTCCTTCTTAGTTCCTCAATATTAGAGATAGATTCATTTTCTCTTTCAACAGGTGTATGAGAGATTTTATCATATAGTGAAAAAATATGTTCAAAGAATTCAGCATTCTTTGTCTCAACTATATTATTACTATCAAGTACATCACTTTTCAATATAAGGAATTTATATACAGCACTATGTTCAGCATATCTACTAAGCATGCAATCAGCAGTTTTAGAACCTATTTTTCTCTTTTTAGGTTCAGGCAAAAGAAATTTAGCAAGGCACCCCCATACTTTTAAATATTTCAAATTAGGTTTATAACCTTTCCACAATTCATAAGGGGTTCTACTTGTTCTTTTACGAGGGATTCTATTTTGTAAGTGACATGCAGATAAAATAACTTCACCCCACAAATTATCAGGTGCATTAGATCTAATTAACATAGAGTTCATAATTTCCTTTAATGTTCTATTTTTTTATTTTAGCTACACCATTAGACTCAGATGAATAAGGCGGAGTTACTGCATGAATAATTCCTTCTTTTTCACAAAGAGCATTTAAAGATACATATTCTCCACCTCTATCAGATCTAATTCTCTTTAGCTTTCTACTAAGTTGATTTTCAACTTCAGTTTTATAAGACACAAAAGCATCAAATACGTCATCTTTATTTCTAAGTAAATACTACTTGGTAAATCTAGAGAAATCATCAATAAAAGTTGCATAATATCTTTTTCCACCTCTAGTCATAGTCTATTTTAAATCACCCAACTCAGTGTGAATCAAAGATAATAATTCAGTTTCTCTATTATCTGAAAAACATGACTTTTTAATAATTTTAACCTCAGCACATATTTCACATTTATCATAATTATTTGAGTTTAAATCAGATATTAAACCAAGTGACTGCATATTCTTTATATAAGAGAAATTAACATGTCCTAATCTAGCATGCCATAAAGAAATAGAATCAGCCAAATACGTAGAAGTAGATACATTTTTAAAAATATCATTATGAGTACTAAGCACAAATAGTCCATGATTACAAAGTCCATTTCCAATAAAAATATTATTTTTAGTTAATACAACTTCATTATTTTCAAATATAACTTTTATTCCAACTTTTCCTAATAATGCCACAGAAATTAAATTAATTTTGATATTAGGAACAAACAACACATTACTCAATGCCAAAGTTTTATCAGTGTTTGAGAAGAACTTTGCCTTTTCCATGAACTTGAATAGTTCTCGAGGTCCCAAGATAAACAATTTCTTCTTCTTTCTCAACTTGGGTGTATGCTACAAAATCATTTTTATTTATACAAATGGGCCTAGTATCACCAGAGTATACCACTCAATTTCTCACGTTGGTCTCAATATTCGTTTCTAAAATGAACGCAATGATTATATCATCCGTTTCAGTCAAATTTATTTCATTTCTGAAATGACCGCAATGATTATATCATCCGTTTCAGTCAAATTTATTTTTGACTTAGAGGGATTGTCATTTCTTTCACATATTCTCTTTCATTGAGATGCATCTTCTATGAAGATTTTATTATTAGCATTAGATGTATAACCAAGTTTATTTTCATACCTGTATTCTGCAGTATCATAGTCTTCTGACAAACTGACTGGAATGAAAGCAGCCAAAGCAACACCATCATCAGTATTATCAACGGTCTTAGGACCAATATTATATGCCATAGTTTCTTAGATTGTTGGAAAATAATTATAAATTTTAATATCAATTGTGAAATTCCATATAATAAACTGCAACAGTGATAATATTTCTTATATAGTAGTATCAACAAGTTACAATAATAATAATAACAACATCAAGAATAATAATTGTAATAATGATAATAATAATTAAATAACTATTATGATATTTTAAGTAACATATAAAATACTTGACTCATGCTAGGCACTTTCCTAAGAAACTATTTCCGCAATGTGAAATATTTTCCCAGAATTAAACAAGCACTTTCCTAATTAATTAGAGGGTATCTGAAGTTAAGTAAGCCTTCCCTAATTAATCAGAGAAAACAGGAATCAACAAATTAATTATAAACCAACAAGTTACATGCAAAATCAAAAAATGATTGGATAGAATAGAATTAAGGTAAGGAACTTTAGGGAATGATAAGAGTAATGAAAAGAGAATGTAATGGTTGATTTTTTTCTTGAAAATGGTATACCAATTTATAGAAGTGGTGAGGAGGTATAATACAAGATTATCAACACACGCATAGTATTTTCTTTGGGACAAAGAAATAATTCTTGGTTTCCACTCAAAGAAAAATACTTGTTCTCCCAGTACTTAAGTCTCCACATATCAAAATTGAGCACCAATAATAATTATTATTATTTAATTTTTACTTTCTCTCAAAGTAATATTAAAACAGAGAAAATTTAACATCATTTAAATTATTTTGAAATATCTAACAGCTCGTGCCAACTTATGTCTCAATCTGTCGGAGAAAGGACCAGTCAATCCATTGTAGTGAATCAAGTCACTGTCACGATCTGAACTAGGCCTGGCCGTGACGGACATCCCAAACCATAAAGGTCCGGACATCCTACTCTAACTGGTAATCATGCACAACATTCACATAATAAAAGGAGAGGCGGAAATATAATCTGATACAGAAATATGGTCATACTCTGGATTTAGTTTAACAATAAGGAATGAAATCCGAACTCAACTAAACAACATCTGGAACAGTTTACGAAATTTCTACTATATGAAAATCTGACAACTATCTGAAATCTGGGACAAGGCCCCCAGTAGACCAAAACAATGGAATAACATAATCTGAAATAACAGGCTTTCTGAAACAAAGAAGGCTCACCACTATATAGATCACTTTTCTCTAGGATACTCTACTGATTAGCCGGAACCTTAGACTGAGCCTCCAAACCTGGGAGGTAGGGGGTCAATACAGATGTACTGGTACACAGAGCAAATCCAAAATAATAATTTATATTCAACATATATGAGAGCAATTAAAAAAACATCTCATAAACATATCATATAGTAAGAAATCTCATGGGCATTTCTGAAAAACTCTGAAAGAAAATCATCTGAACTCTGAGACATTCTTTGTTTTACTTCTACGCTAGGTGCTATACCCTACAACTCTAAAATTCCACGGGTCATATGAAATCAGTCATTGACTCGGCAGGTAAGCCTCCAACCCAAGTGTGCCGCAAGGGTTGGAGTCTCTGACTCTGCTACGCCACACGGTCGTCGCCAGCATAAAAATAATATACCCGGATCGTCAAATCACGGTTTTAGGCTAAGAGTTACTTTAACTCTAGCCCTCTTCAGGCAACCACCTAACTCTCTTTATGCCCATTTTTAACTCTTTAAAACATGCATTCTCTGAAAACATACTCTGAAAACTCTAACTCTGTTATGGCATACATTTATATGGTATCGCCATACCATTGACTTGCAAGTCACATCTCTGAGCCATTATTAGCATATAATAATATCTGTTTCAAAACGTAAATCTGGAACCACCATATCAATAAATCATTTCAAGAAACTCTTTCTTAAAGCTCATGTAAACATATGCAAGAAACTCTTTTTTTCACCATTTCAAATACACAAGGTGGTCATGTCAAAGATATCAATCATATGAAATTCTTTCTTTTTAAGACAAGGATGAAATCATAACAAGAAACTCCCTCTTATCATCATAAAAATCATGTTAAATACTTAAATATTGAAAAGATCCCCTTCAAAACATTAAACAAGCATCTCGAATCATTCCCAACAAGTTCATCAACTCTAAATCATAAAAGAGAGGGGTTTCAATAATAATGCTCTCAATAAAATCTTCAACATCATACATATTCATATAAGTTTAAATCAGTTGAAGGGGGAAAGGCCTAAAGACCAAAACAATAATATCATCAACATACCCAAGATGCAAAATTTAAATCATAAGTTCCAAAACCCCTTTAAAATTCATGCTTGATAATCTTTAAATCATGTTCTAGTGTTGATAAGCCCATGTAGTTTTTAGGATAAACCTCACGTACCTCTATTTAGAAAATTAAAGGATGATTCTTGATGCCCACGGCTTGGGAATTCTAAATATTCAATCAATTTCTAAAACCCACGATTGAATCTTGAGTTGTTTGGGTTTTCTTGTTTGAAACCCTAAGGAGTGTTCTTGATGACTTCTGATGAAAATATTAATAATGAGGTCATTTCGGATTAAAATTCCGTAATTAAGCTGATAAGGGCGGTGAAAAATACCCAATATACTCTTAATGAGACAGAATAAAAATATAACGGGGAGCCCAATTTTATGGACCACCGCGATGCACCACGATCGCGGTGGCTCACTGGAAATTGATGAATGGGATTTTTAAGGTCACCGCGAGGCGGAGCCATCACGTTGTCCTACTAGTTGGGACCTAAAACTTCAGTGCGACATGCTATGATCGCGCTATGCTACTGAAATTTGACAATTGCTAAATAGGCCCACTCCGCGACGCGCCAAGCACCAAAATGACGGTGTTTTACGATTAGGACTTAAATTAGCCATAACTTCTTGCCCGGGTATCGAATTTGGGTGAATATTATATCGATGGAAAGCTCATTCAATTTCCCTCATAGTAAAAAGTCGAAATTAGGAAAATTATATATGGTTTAAACTTTAATCATTTTGGAAGCCAAAAATGAGACTCTCTTTGACACTATTCTAGTCATTTAACTCTAAGATCATATTACCACGAGCTAACGTTGGACTATTTTGTAAGGTGTTACATTATCCCCCCTTGGGATCATTCATCCCCGAATGATGACACGGAACAAAAAACAAGCACGATTTAAGGTACACTAAGGCCATAAAAGAATAAGGCAAGGATTGTACCTTTCATTTCGTCATTCACCGGATTAAATAAGTCTGGGTATTTATCTCTCATGTCATTTTATGATTCCCAAGTTGCTTCTTCAACTTTCTAATTTTTCCACAACACTTTGACCGAGGCTATTTCTCTGCTCTTCAGTTTCCTAACTTGGCGATCTAAGACTGCTATGGGCTCTTCTTCATAGGATAAGGAGTCTGTCACTTTGATTTCCTCTGCAGGCAACACTAATGAATGGTCTCCAATACATTTTTTCAACATGAATATGTGAAATACTGGATGAACAAAACCCAAACTTGCAAGCAACTCTAACTCATACGCAACTCCACCTATCCTTCTCAAAATTTGGTATGGCCCTATATAGCAAGGACTCAGCTTACCTTTCTTCTTGAATCTCATAACTCCCTTCATAGGGGAGACTTTGAGGAATACCCAATCACCAACCTCAAACTCTAAGTCTCTTCTCCTAACATCAGCGTAGGATTTTTGTCTACTCTGGGCTGTTTTAAGTCATTCTCTAATAATTTTCACATCCTTCATCACCTGATGAACAAGATCAGGCCCAAACAACTGAGTCTCACCCACTTCATACCACCCTACCGGTGATCTATATCTTCTCCCATACAAAGCTTCAAACGGAGCCATCTTAATACTGGCATGGTAGTTGTTATTATAAGCAAACTCTATTAATGGCAAGTGATCTACCCAGCTACCTTTGAAGTCAATTACACAAGCCCTCAACATATCCTCAAGGGTCTGAATGGTGCGCTCAGCTTGCCCATCAGTCTCTGTCAGATATGATGGATATAGGTTCCCCATGCAAACAGACTATCTCCTCAATGTAAAGCTTGGCATAATCATCTCCCGAATAGTTGGTCCTCATAGGCAGAAAATATGCTGACTTGGTCAACCTGTCTACAATCACCCAAATAGAATCATACTGGTTTCGGGACCTCGGAAGTCCCGTAATGAAATCATATTGATCATTTCCTATTTCCATAAGAGCAAGGCAATCTCTTGGGAAGTACCACCAGGCCTCATATGTTCTACCTTAACTTGTTGACAGTTCAAACACTTGGCGACATAGTTAGCTACATCGCGCTTCATATTCTTCCACCAATAAATGGTTTTCAGATCATGATACTTCTTTGTAGAGCCTGGGTGAAAAACATACCTCAAAGTGTGAGCTTCATCAAGGATTCTCTTCCGTAGACAATCTACATCTGGCATACACAATCTACCCTAATATCTCAAAATACCATCACCACCAATTTCAAAGGACATCACCTTCTATTGACCCACATCTTTCTTGATCTGTATCAAGATGGGATCTTCGATCTGCTTCTCTTTAACTTCTATACAAAGGGATGATTTAGCTATCTCATGAACAACTACCCCTCCATCTTCAGAATCTAAGAGTCACACTCTAAGATTTGCTCGTCGGTGAATATCCTTCACCATCTCTCTTTTCCCTTGAACATGAGAAAGACTGCCCATAGACAACCTTCTAAGGGCGTCGGCTACCACATTTTCCTTGCCCAGATGATAGTGCAGGCTCATGTCATAATCCTTTAGGAATTCCATCCAGCGTTGTTGCCTGAGGTTCAATTCTTTTGTAAGAAAACATACTGCAAACTCTTATGGTCAGTGAAAATATCAACATGTACCCCATAAAGATAATGCCGCCAGATTTTAAGTGCAAACACCACAGCCGCTAACTTCAAGTCATGGGTGGGGTAATTTCGCTCATGCACCTTCAACTACCTAGATGCATAAGCCACCACCTTATTGTGCTGCATAAGTACGCACCCAAGTCCCACATGGGATGCATCACAGTACACAACTAAACCCTTCTGTACCTTTTGAAAGAGTCAAAATAGAAGCAGTTGTTAACCTATCTTTTAACTGCTCAAAACTATTCTCACAGGAGTCAGAACACATAAACTTCACCTTTTTCTGAGTCAACTTAGTGGTGCAACTATGGAAGAAAAACTCTCTACAAATCTTCTGTAATACCTTGCCAAACCCAAGAATCTCTGAATATCGATTGGAGTCATGGGTTTGGGCCATTTTCTCACTACCTCAATCTTCTGGGGATCAACCTTAATCCTGTCACTAGACACGATATGCCCCAAGAAAGCAATAGCATTAAGCCAGAATTCGCAGTTGGAAAATTTCGCATACAACTCATGATCTTTGAGAGTCTGAAGGATGATTCGGAGGTGATTGGCATGGTCCTCCTCACTCTTGGAATACATCAGAATATCATTAATGAAAACTATAACAAACAGGTCTAGAAACTGATGGAACACCCAATTCATAAGATCCATGAAGGTTGCAAGGGCGTTAGTCAACCCGAAGGATATGACTAAGAATTCATAATGATCGTATCTGGTTCGAAAAGATGTTTTGGGAATATTTAACTCCCGAACCTTAAAATGATGATATCCCAAATAAAGGTCTTTCTTTGAAAAACATTTAGCACCATGAAGCTGGTCAAAAAGATCATCAATCCTAGGAAAAGGATATTTATTTTTAATTGTGGCCTTATTCAACTGATGGTAATCTATGCACATACAAAGGGAACCATCTTTCTTTCACATGAAGAGTATAGATGCACCCCAGGGAGAAACACTATGATGGATAAAACCTTTATCTAGAAGATTTGCTAGCTGCTCTTTTAACTCTTTCAACTCTGCTGGAGCTATTCTATATGGAGGAATAGATATGGGATGGGTATCTGGAAATAAATCAATGCCAAAATCTATCTCCCTATCAAGTGGAATTCCCGAGAGATCATCTACAAAGACTTTGGGGAACTCATTTACTACCGGGACAGATGGAAAGGAAGGACTTCCAGTATTAGAATCTTTTACCCAAATAATATGGTACAAACAACCTTTGGAAATAAGTTTACGGGCTCTGGGATAAGATATAAAGTTCCCTCTAGGCGCTAAAGAATGCCCCTCCCATTCTATCATCGGTTCATTTGGAAAAGAAAAGGTGACTCTTCGGGTTCTACAATTTAATGTGGCATAGCATGAATTAATCTAGTCCATCCCTAGGATAGAATCAAAATCAAGCATGTCTAGGCCTATGAGGTCTGCCACTGTATCCCAGCCACAAACAGTCACCACACAATTTCTATACACCCTCCTAGCCACGACAAAACCCCCACCAGAGTGGAAACAGAAAAAGTCTCAGCAATCACATTGGGTTCAAACCCAAAACCAACATCCACATAATGGGTCACATATGACAGGTTAGACCTGAGATCAATTAACACATAAACACACGGGAAAATATTTGCAACATACCAGTAACTACATCCGGTGGGGCCTCTGCCTCTTGGCAGTTGGTTAAGGCGTACAACTAGTTGTGTCCATTTTCGGCAGCTGAAGTGGCACCCTTCTGAGATGGTGGTGGTGCAGAATAATTAGCCTGTGACTTGGCTCTACCAACATTACCCTTTTCTGCCAGACATTCTCTCTGGATATGGCCTGGCTGGTCGCACGAATAACATACCATATCACCAAACTAACATCTCCCTGGATGATTCTTCCGATATTTCTCATAGCGCGGGTATGTCCGAGAGGTCTGAGCTACACTTCCTTGAGACTTTGAACCCTCATCCTCGACCCCTGCCTATACTAAAAATATTGAGTGAGCTGTCCAGCTGGGGTCCTGGTTACCAGGGCACCGGCTGCAGATTGCGCATTACCTTACTTATTCTTCTTCGGCCATTTGTTACCCTAATTCCCACTCTGCTGCTGACTGTAGCTCTAGTCTGCTGTTTTAGGTCTTTTTGCCTATCTGTCCTTCTCTAGATTCAGTGATCTTCTTTTTCTTTCCCTCAACTTATTGTATATGGACTGACAGTCTGGTAAAATCCATGTCCTGGTTCAACATTGCTCCCTGACATTCAAGCACTAAGTATCTGAAAGGTCGGATGCAAATTTTCTCATTCGGGCTCTCATATTACTAGTCATCTCTAGAGCATAACAGGCTAGTTGGTTGAACTTCAGATTGTACTCCTGGACACTCATCTTTCCCTGCTCTAGATTCATAAACTCTTTGGCTTTGGCCTCCCTCAACTTGAAAGAAAAGAACCGATTGAGGAAGGCTTCCACGAACTCGTCCCAAACTGTGGGCTCGGCATGCTCACTCTTTGAATCTTCCCACTCGTTATACCATTAGTTCACTAGATCCTTAAGCTAGTAAGCTGCTAAATCGACTCCATATACCTCATTTACATGCATTACCTTAAAGATCTTCTCCATATCATCCACAAACTCCTCTGGATCCTCTTGTACCTTGGTACCAGTAAACTTAGGCGGGTTTATCCTCATGAACTGGCCCACTCTTGTAGCCTCAGATATAACAGATGTAGACCCAACATCTTCTGACCGTTGAGTCTGTGTGGCTACCAACTGTGCAAGCATATGAATGAACTATCTGAATTCATTCTTAGATATTTCTCTCTCATGAGGCTGAGTGCAGTTAGTCCCTATCCGGGGAGCTATAGGTGCCCTGGGTGGCTGTTCTGAGTAAGTGGGACTCCTGGAGTAGTATCAATCTTCGAAGTCTGAGCTCTATTTTGGGTCCTCATCCCATAAGTGGGACGGACCTCATCTATCTGAGCATTCTAATCGTTAGTACGACGGGGAGGCATTATTATTTTTCTGGAATGCAAGAGATCACGGATTAGAGGATAGATTAGACTCCAAAGCACGAACTAAATTACAAAGAGGGGAAACATTACTAAAGGCCTATTAGCCTCCTGCTTATAAGTGTGGCGCATTACACACCCATAAACAAGATTCTACCCGACACAATTTCACAGAAACCCTAGGACCATGAACCGTACTTTGATACCAAGTTTGTCACGATCCGAACTAGGGCCTGGCCATGACGGACATCCCAAACCATGAAAGCCCGAGCATCCTACTCTATCTGGTAATCATTCACAACATTCACATAATAAAAGGAGATGCGGAAATATAATCTGACATGGAAACATGGTCATGCTCTGGATTTAGTTTAACAATAAAGAATGAAATCCAAACTCAACTAAACAACATCTGGAACAGTCTGTGAAATCTCTACTACATGAAAATCTGACAACTATTTGAAAGCTAGGACAAGGCCCCCACTAGACCAAAACAACGGAATAACATAATCTGAAATAACAGGCCTTCTAGAACAAAGAAGGCTCACCACTACACAGATCACTTCTCTTTGGAATACTCTACTGATTAGTCGGACCCTCAGACTGAGCCTCCAAACCTGGGAGGTAGGGGGTCAACAATAATAATTTATATTCAACAAATATGAGAGCAATTTAAAAATAGTTCATAAATATATCATATAGTAAGAAATTTCATGGGCATTTCTGAAAGACTTTGAAAGAAAATCATCTGAACTCTAAGACATTCTTTGTTTTACTTCTGCGCTAGGTGGTAAATCCACCATTGACTCGGCGGGGAAGCCTCCAACCCAAGTGTACCGCAAGGGTTGGAGTCTCTGACTCTACTACGCCACACGGCCCTCGCCAGCATAAAAATAATATACCCAGATCGGCAAATCACGATTTTAGGCTAAGAGTTACTTGAACTCTAGCCCTCTTCAGGAAACCATCTAACTCTCTTTATTCCCATTTTTAACTCTTTAAGACATGCATTCTCTGAAAACATACTCTGAAAACTCTAACTCTGTTATGTCATACATTTATATGGTATCGCCATACCATTGACTTGCAAGTCACATCTCTGAGCCATTATTAGCATATAATAATCTCTATTTCAAATCGTAAATCTGGGACCACCATATCATTAAATCATTTCAAGAAACTCTTTCTTAAAGCTCATGTAAACATATGTAAGAAACTCTCTTTTTCACCATTTCAGGTCATGTCAAAGATATCAATCATATGCAATTCTTTCTTTTTAAGACAAGGATAAAATCATAACAAAAAACTCCCTCTCATCATCCTAAAAATCATGTTAAATACTTAAATATTGAAAAGAAACCCTTCAAAACATTAAACAAGCATCTCAAATCATTCTCAACAAGTTCATCAACTCTAAATCATCAAAGAGAGGGGTTTCAATAATAATGCTATCAATCAAATCTTCAACATCATACATATTCATATAAGTTTAAATCTATTTAAGGGGGGAAATCCTAAAGACCAAAACAGCAATATCATCAACACACCCAAGATGCAAAATTTAAATCATAAGTTCTAAAACCCCTTTAAAATTTAGCTTGATAATCTTTAAATCATGTTCTAGTGTTGATAAGCCCATGTAGTTTTTAGGATAAACCCCACATACCTCTATTTAGGAAATTAAAAGATGATTCTTAATGCCCATGGCTTGGGGATTCTAGATCTTCAATCAATTTCTAAAACTTACGGTTGAATCTTGAGTTGTTTGGGTTTTCTTGTTTGAAACTCTAAGGAGTGTTCTTGATTGTTTCTGATGAAAATATTAATAATGAAGTCATTTGGGATTAAAATCCCATGTTTAAGCTGATAAAGGGGGTAAAAAATACCCAATATACCCTTAATGAGACGGAATAAAAATATAACTGGGAGCCCAATTTTATGGACCACTGTGACGTGCCACGATCGTGGTGGCTCACTGGAAATTGATGAATGGGATTTTTAAGGTCACCGCAACGCGGAGCCATCGCGTTGTCCCACTAGTTGGGACCTGGAACTTCAGTGCAACGCGCCACAATCACGTTATGCTACAGGAATTTGACAATAGCTAAATAGGCCCACTCTGTGATGCGTCAAGCACCAAAATGACGGTGTTTTATGATTAGGACTTAAATTAGCCATAATTTCTTGCCCGAGTATCGGATTTAGGCAAATATTATATCGACGAAAAGATCATTCAATTTGAGACATGATAAAAAGTCAAAATTAGGGAAATTATATAAGGTTTAAAATTTACTCATTTTGGAAACCAAAAATGAGACTAAGTCTCTTTGACACTATTCTAGTCATTTAACTCTAAGAGCATATTACCATGAGCTAACGCATGGACGATTTTGTGGGGTGTTACAGTCACAAACTCAAATCTTAACTGTGAAATTTTAGTATTTTCTTGAATCCTCTTATACAAATTTTTGGCTCCGACACTGATTATTTCTATTGGTTTGTTCCGAACTGTATTTAAAATGAATAGCTTTACAAAATATTTATTGAATTATAAACTATTTGGGAGGCCCATATTTTTGCCTTTGCCCCTTTTGTTATGTTTACCAGAGTTCCACATCAGAGGAAGATTGGAAGTAGACAATAGAGAGTTGATATAAAAACAAAGGCCCATTGCCAAGCAAAAACATACCTTTCTCGGCCTTTTGGCTATGATCAAGTCTAGTAACTGTTCTTATCAGTTTAATATTTGATATGTGGGCCATTGGTCCACACGATATTAACTCTATTTTTTGAGGAGGAAGGCTCATCAAGGTAGCTTGCTGCCTGGGCCTTCATGCGTTGCCTATGCATTGTACTGCTGCTAATCAAGTATAATCATTTAGCAGTTTATTTGCCCTGATCTTTATGGGTTGCTACTTCTTATATTTGCAAGGAGGTGATTCTGTTTTGATTAAAACTTTTATACTTTATTGATTTATTAGACTGAATTGGTGTTGTTACACAAACATTAGGTTATACAAATGCAATAAAACTTTCCTTAAACAAACCCTTCAGATTTTTCTTTTGATGCCCGAAGCAGTGAACCTTCTACCAATCTCACAATTTTTGGCATCATTTATTTCATCTTTCACTATTCCATTGCTGTGTCAACAACATTGGGTCATAAATGAGTGTAATATCCCACTAGAGTAAGTAAAGTGGCTTTGATCCTTGGAATCAAAGTAGAGTAGACAGTAACATTCTCTCTGCCCCCTCTCCTGTGTGTGTGTCAGAGAGAGATAACGGTGGTGGCCGTGCATCTCAACTATTTCATTGAATCATCAGACACCTACCACCTCTCATGTATTGAGAAACTGTGTTCACCAAGACATGGACAATGCACAACTATTTCATTGAATCATCCGACACCTACCACCTCATACATGAGTAACTGTGTCCCAGACTGTGGACAAATGGAAAGAAACTGTTGATCTTTTTTGTTTCTACAGGATATCGAACCTCTGTCTCACATAAGTTTCACCCATTTCATTGATCGCTAGACAAATCTTGATGTTATCCGGAAGACTACCTAAGATTGTGTACGTTAGCTCAGAACATGTGATTGCTTAATAAAGGTCTCACATAGTTTTGATAGAAACTTCTTCAGGTTGTTTTCAGTGTCTATCTGCTTGAGAGGTGTTTCTCAAGTGGTGAAAGTTAGTTCAATTGTAATTGAAAGGCGATCATATCAACCATCTTGCCTAATCCTTCGTAGTCTATGCTTGAAAAGTACTAGTTCACGTAGAGGAAGGTTGGAAGTGTTGACACCTAATTTTTGCCCTCCATAACTTAGTTTTAAATCGAAGTTTCTTCGATTTTCAAATAAAATTACAACATTTATCTTATCCGAATAAAGGATTTTCAAAATTTTTCCTCTATGTGATTTTGTCATTTTTAAGTACCGATTGTATATCATCGTATTCAATTATACGAAATTATACAATTTTGATACTTAAATATTGATTTTACGAAATATCGGATTATAATTAAGGCCTATGTTGAAATAAGTTTATAATGATTAAAGTCTTGATTTAAATAAAATTTACTCCCAAAAATATTTCATTCGGATAAATATGTGTTTGATTTTATTGAATCAAGAAGCTCGGAGTTAAATAAGATATTTATTCATTCGAATTTCGAATTAGTTTAGCCAATCTATTAGATTTGACCGTAATTGAAATTAAGTTGGCCATAATCGCAATATAATTGGTTAGTTAACTTTCAATTTAGTCAAATTTAATTAGAATAAACCAAATTAGGATTGAAATTATTTTCTTTCCATTTATTGATCCTACTTCCCAACACCATATCAATCCGGTCCCTTTATTTTCCACCATAGTTTCAGCCTGTGTGACCAACCAGCCCACTTTTCCCTTAAACTATAACAGACCATCTCAAAATCAACCCCAATTTCGGCTCAATAGTCTCACAAGACCAACCCATTAAAACCCATACCCTTAAATCCATTAGCAGCCCACTTTCTCTTTTAATAGCCTCAAAACAACCGCCAAAATTGGCCCAAACCTAATCAAACCAGCCCAATTCCATGTTTTAACCCGGCCCAGTCCTATATGTCTTGTTCCCTAAGCATAACAGCAATATCATCAATAACCCTTAACCCAAATCCAATCGAACCCAACCCTACCAGCCTGAAATCCACCCGAAATCAACCAGTTTGTAGCGCTCCTCATGCGTCTCATGCGAGAAAGCCCTCGAGGCTTCCAAAATCCGATGAGTTGTCCCCCCTAACGGCTCAATCCCATGATTCTCGGGATAATAGGTATGATTTCGTACACATTTGGAGGATTTTCATTGGTTTAGGGGTGTATTTCGTTTGTATCTTTTTTATTGGTCCGCGATTTTCAATCTGTTGGGGGGAAGACTCCAAAACGGAGGCGTCACATGCGAAATTCATCAAGGGTTTTCCTCATTGAACCCTGATTTTTTCGATGGCTATAAAAGGCTCATTGATTGAGCTGAAGAGGGGGCTTTTCTTTTATTTTTTGGGCGGTCTTTTCTTTTCTTTTTTGGGGAAAAAATGAGGAAAAGTTCTGAAGATCTTAGTTCGAAGTTTAGGTCGGAGATGAGGTTTTGAAAGAAAACATATAGTAGTTTTTTTTTAGGATTAATTTTTCTGTTTATGGGGAATCCTAGCCGATATTCAAAGTTTTGAGCGAGAGACAAGGATATCAATTTGTTTCAGGGTTTTCAGAAGATAAAATCTCCCCTTAACTGTAGAATAGATTCCCTCTTCAGTTTCCTTTTGGAAGTTTGGTCGATCAATCGAAAGTTCTCGCATTGATAACATCAACTCCCGGTGGTAACAATTTTACTGATAGCTCGATTCTCGTTTGCTGCTTTCAAAGAGGTAAATCCGCCCTTTCGACTTTAATCTATTGTTTCCTTCTTCGTCTCTCTCCTTCATGGCACTAGTAGTTTAGTTGTAAGCATGACTGTAAAATCCAGTGAAGACCTTAGGATTTTTCTTGATTTTTTGTTATGTGAAGAGCCTGGTTTATGATAATTGTCATGGTTTTGTTTGGGTTTTTTCCTGTTTCATTCAAATACTCAAGGGTTTGTGATTTATTTACAAGAGGGATTGTTGTATCTATCCTCACACACTATTAATCATAAGGCTCTATGATCTTAGTTATAAGAGAATTGCTACTCTTTTCGTTCACGTGTTTGAATCAACTTTAATATGATGATGTTGTTTTGCTTTAAATTTCGCTTTCAGTTTAAGTTGATTGATTCAAGTGTTTTCTAAAAAGGGGGAGAGATCAGTCAAAGTCTCCCACTTTCGAAATAGTTTAAATTTGTTTAATATTGTTATGAGGTTATGTCTAGGATCTACCTCTAAAGTTAATTACTGTTCGTACTCGTGTCAACCCCGTAACTACTGATTACCATTTTTTTTAGTATTAAAAGCTCCTACTTAAATTTATTCATGTTTATGCTTATCTCTGTCAGCTTCCTTTCGCTTATTCGACAAATTGAGGTCCTAATAGCTCACACTTTGAACTTTTCTCTTTTTGGGGCGTTCCTCTCATGTTGCTGTCTTTATAATCATGTGTTAAGACGAGGGTTCAGTAGGGCTCTTAACTTAATATCCATTGGATTCACAGAGGGAAATTGTGAGGTTGATGACATCTCAAGGACCTCTGATTCATGGTTTCGAACCACCAATCAAAGAGAGATGGAAACCATACTACAGTCTCTTTAAATGTTCTCATGAGGAACCATTATGTTATTTCTGAGTCAAGAATAGGATGGTTGTGTTGAAATAAAATTTGGTGAGGAAAAATTGAATTCATGTTCTCAGATGCGCTGTAGTATTTGTTCTAGTTTATTTCACTTGGAGATTCAATATAAAAATAAAATATTAAATGTATATGCTCAGAGTTTGCTACGATTGTGTTCTGTGATGATAATTCTAACTCGTTTAAAGTTTATTTACTCGGCGATAGAGGGCTTAGCTTGTAGACAGAACACAGTGGATTAGAGACACTGTAAAATTACCAAGAGTATTTTTATGTTTACTTGGACTCGTGTGGTTCACCTACTTTGCTATTAGTAGTTAGTTCAGGGGAACATTTATATTAAGTTAGGCTAGACTTATATTTTTATGACGTTAACTCTATTGAGTTTAAGTATTATTTATCCCTAAAGTATCTCGCTCTTTTGATGTTCTTGCTAGTTGTTATGAAATTTTTTCTTTTTCTTTCCCTATCTCTGTTGTGTGATATCAAAAAAGAATGATTTAGAGGACAAGTCGCCAATTCTAACCATGGAACGTATCTACTTTTACCTGCATGTTAAGGGTATAATTTGGGCAAGTGAACGCAGGGCATAATTTGGGATTATATTTTGGGATGTGAATCATGTATATTTTCAGTTTTTGTTGGTACTGTTATTAAGTTTGCTATACGTTACATAATTGGAAGTGACCTTGTCAAATTAATTGTGTATGTCTTTGTCACACATGATGACTCAGTAGTTGTTTAAATATTGACTTGAGGATATATATTAATGACTCGACTTCTCTTTTTGCATGTGGATACAGTCGCGTCCTACGTGGGCCCTTTTCTCTTTGCATATGCATTATGGGCGATCGAGGCCAATCCTCCATAAGTCAAATTCGAAGGCCTCAAGGAAACAATCTCATAGTACGCAGATACGAAGAATCGAAGAGAAGAATGGGTTAAAATCCCATCTTTGAATCGACAAAGGGACTAAAAAGTCTCTTTTTATTTATTTGTTTATATTTTCTTTTTATTTTATTTGTTTTCTGTATCTATTTTATTTAGTTATTTATTTTTATTCATTCGGGCCAAGAAGCCAAAACTGTATTTAATACAGGTGGAGCAGACTCGAGCCGAAAAGGGCTCGGAAACATAGAATTAGGACAGGTAAAAAATGGGCCAGAAACCCAACTAGATTAGGACAGGATCGACGGTTTGGGCTTAAAAGCCTAAATCACTACTTCTCCACTTTCCTCTTTCCCTTTTGGTTATTTGTTTTACGTGCTTTGCGAACCTAGTTGAATCCCCAGTCAAGTCGCTAAAAACTGGCTTTGCATAAACACCAAAATATTTATAAAATTGCTTTCTTTTCAAAAAATAAACCTTTTTCAAAGTTAGTCAAAGACGATTTTCAAACAGTCCGAATAACCGCAAGTTAGCGGACGTTTTAGGTGTGTAACACCTTCCTAAAACGTCAATAGGAACCGCTTACTCAGAATCTCTTCACTATTTGCTTAGGTGTTGTAAGTAAATATCATGTATACTCAGGTTAGTATGTCCTATTTTTGGTTCAGTTCCCCGAGTTACAGATAAAAAAGGAACGGTTTATAGTTCTTTTATATCATGCAGAGGGAGTTGTTGGAGAATGTATAACTTAAGGTCTTTGTTGAGTAAACTTTACTTTTAGTACTTTTTTTCTTTTGTGCATCTAAGGTGTGGTCTAGGGTCAATAGGTGCTCGTACCATGATGTCTATATGCATAATCACGTTTAATCTCCCAATAGAGTAAGTGGCTTGGAGCCTTGGAACCAAAGTAGAGTAGACAGTAACATTCTCTCTGCCCCCTCTTCTGTAAGTGTGAGAGAGAGAGATAACGGCGATGGCTGTGCATCTCAACTATTTCATCGAATCATCAGACACCTACCACCTATCCACTCTCATGTATATGAGTAACTATGTCCACCAAGACTTGGACAATGCACAACTATTTCATCAAATCATCGGACACCTACCACCTTATACATGAATAACTGTGTCCAAGACTGTTGACAAATGGAAAGAAACTGTTGATCTCTTTTGTTTCTACAGGATTTCGAACCTCGTTTTCACATAATTTTCACCGATTGCCAGACACATCTTGATGTTAGCTAGATATTGCTCCAAAAAAAATGCAATACTTTTCTAGGATCCGAAATGCACGTGCCATCATTGTTGCTAGCTTGTAGATATTGGATTCCTGAAATACATCTAAAGAATTGTTCTCTAACAGCTTGTTTGATAAGGAGGCATACTATTTCTTAGTTGTATATTCAAAGAGAAGCAAATATACATTACACTGATTTTTTTTTCATCTCCAAATAGAAAGCTATGGAGAGTAATGAGTTATTTTCCCACATTGGCAACTAATAGAGAAGCGGAGCGAAAGCTGTAGCATTTGTAATGGGCTGAGCTCACTGGAAACATACTTACCTAGATGGGGTCAATGGGTGATCAATAAGACCCATGGCCTAGGCTTGTGACCTTCATTACACTTTGAAGGGGTGCCTGCCTAAGGTCGGCCCAAGTGGTCGAGCCTACATCATAATTTGTGATAGAGGGGGCCTGCGTTCGCGTGGCCCTTGCCCAATTCAAAGTAAAAGATTTTAGGAAAAATTACCTAAATAAACAAAATAAGTTTCTAAATTTTTAAAAATTTCCCCACTTTTAAAAATTTACTTAAATCCCAACACTTTATATTTTTTGCTAAATTAGAGATATAAGTTAATCCTACAACTAAAAAGTTGGCTCTTTACCAAAAATACTCCACATCTCCTCTTTGTACGATGCAAAATCTAGTGTAGTTTCTATCCATCTTCTCCATCTAATAAAAAACTCTCAATCAAGGTAATTTTCCCCATAAAATCAGCTTCAATTTATTTAAATTCCTTTTTTATGTTTTTATTTTTCAAAAAAAAAATTGGTGCAAGTAAAGCTATGTGAAATTTGAGTCTTTTGGTAGAGAGATTTCTTCGATTTCACTTTTTTTTATGCTTCATTGTTTGAATTATCAGTATAAATAGAGAGTCTGGACTTTATTTTAGACTTGGGTTTTCTCAATTAGAAAGTATCAAAGAATCTCAAGAAGTTGTAAACTTTGTTCCGGGAGATTTTGGCTATGAAATTGATGATTTTCATGAAAATGGTCAAAACATAGAAACGATCCCAAAACTATGAAGAAATTACGTCAAAAACTTGCTAAGAAGGACAAGAAAAAAGAAAGTGATTCTAAGAAAAGAGGATCCAACAGTCCTACAAGTAAAGCTCCCGCCAAAAGAAGAATTGTCGAATAAATTTGTAGAGATGAGCTTCCTAAGGTAATTGCATGTATAGATTTGTTCAATATTAGGCCGAGATACATATTTTGACTTGGATGATATGTTTATAAATTCATTCCTTATTTGGTTCTTTGTTGCTAATTTTATATGTATCTTGTGATTTATTTTGATATTGTAATTAATATAACAAAAGATACATATTTTTAAGTACATAGATACATGTTATGTTGACTTGTATTGTGAGTTGTTGTTAATGCTTTGATATGTATCTATTGGTCTTTAAACTTTACTGAAAGTTTTATTGTAAGAGATACAAGTTATGACTTCATAGATACATGTTGTGTTAACTTCCAAAGGTTAATTGTTATTGAAAGTCGTATTACAAAATATACAAGTTTATCATAGATACATGTTATGTTGACTTGTATCTGTGAGTTGTTGTTAATGCTTTGATATGTATCTATTGGTGTTTTAATTTTACTGAAAGTCTTATTGTAAGAGATACAAGTTATTACTTCATAGATAAATGTTGTGTTAACTTGTATCTGGGACTAACTATTAATGGCTTGAAATGTATCTAGTGTTGTTTAATTGTTATTGAAAGACATACTACAAAAGATACAAGTTAATACCTACATTGTTGTATTAACTTGTATCTAAAGTATGATGTTCTTAGAGTTTTTATTTTTATTGTACTGTCTTAATGTAGAGTTGTTGCATCTCGACTAATTTTTTCATTACTGTTTCTTTTTGTTTTTAGGAATTGAGAGACGTTATAAAGGAAATTCCAACTCATCCTCTTAAATTTGTGAATTCATGCAATTTAAGATTTAAGGATGAAATTAAAGAAGTTGTTGGGCAAGAAGTTTTACACTTATTTGAGAAGATTATTTTCGGATGTTATCTCAATATACCTCTTTCTAATTATATTGGACAAATAACAAAATGCCTTCTTATTCTTGAGATTGAGCAACCAAATCAAGAAGAGATACATGTGTTTGTCAAAGGCTATATTCTTAGATTTTCCATCTATGAATTTGCTTTGATAATTGGCTTAAACTGTTTTGGTAATGTTGATGATTTCAAACATGAAGATTCTTCTCTGAGTCATCTTATGAAAAGGTATTTTTCACAATCAACCAATGGTTTAGATAAGGAGGCATTGGTGGAACATTTTCTGAAGGGAAATTTTGAAAACAAAGAGAATGCCCTCCAGATGGCAATCCTATACTTCATCCACACATTTATCTACCCACAGCTGAATGCTTCTCTTGTGCCATTTTCTGATTTCAAAATGATTAAAGATGGAAAATATTAATTCTTTCCTTGGGGTAAAGTGTCTTTCTCCAGGTTGATGGCCTCACTTAGGAAAGAATTTTCAATGGAGAAGCAGCTTTATAGGTTGGGTGGCATCCCTCAGGTTCTTAATGTGTGGATGTTTGAACTCTGTTCAAATATTGATACCAAAGTTGTTGTAAAGAAGGGGAATAACATACCTCGTATATTGAATTTGAGGGTTGTTGCATTCCGACCTCAGTTTAATCAGTTTATGAACGGAATGTTTAGCAAGGTACAATACTGATTGAATTTTTTTTCATACATTGCATTATAGTACTTTAGTTTTAATCGTAGTAATATCTAATGGATAAATTTTTTGTACATAGTGTTCATATGCCAACATTGTTTCTACTGTGGACGAGTTTGAAAAACTTGATTTGCCGTGTACTAGTTTTGTATCTGATCACCATGGTACATCTTCGATGCCATCATCAACTAAAAATCAAGATCAGAGAAGGTACAAAGTGAATTTACCCCTAAGTTACCGAAGATCATGATAGTTTTGATGACTTCAGTACTATCCCTCCATAATTTTTGATGAGGAAGTCGATACATGTATCTTGTACAGTATTTGCATCTTTGACAAAGAGTGAAAAAGATGTTCCTACACGAAGAAGATCAGATCGTAAAAAACAAATGCAGATTCGAAATGCAAAAGAAAAACAAACAACATGTATTTTTCATATCAACATATGTTATATTTTTCTCATAATGAAAACGCTTCTATATTGTGTTGTTTTTCATGCTTAACAAATACTGGCAAGTCCAACAGATACAGAAGAAAAGAGTAAAGTGGATGATGATCAACAAGCATAAACAAGAAAGAGCTTTTGGTTAAAGTGGACCTGGATTCGTTAGAGTCTTAAATGAAGACATATGTGAAGACAACGTAAGGATCTATAATTTATTGTTGTATAAATTTATGATTTGTATGAATTTTAACTAATCAACTATGCATATTTACTAGATTGACAAAAAATTCAAAGATTTGAAGCGTGTGATGAACGACAGATTCACTGAAGTTTTGAAGACATTGCAACAAAAAAATGAATCTGTGAAGAAGATAACATGCTTTAAAACAACATACATTTATTAACGACTTTATTGAATTTATTCCTGCTGCTCATCCTTATGTTTTAGGAAAAAGTTACAAAACAAAGCACGAAAGAGGCTCAACATTCAGATGATGTTGCTGATATTGAAGTCCATAGTAATCCCATCAGTCCACATTTTGTCTCAGAAGAAACAGAGGAAATGGAGGTGCCCATTAGTACATATTTACTACTTTAATTAGAGATAATACATCAAAACCCCCCTAAACTTGTCTCCCCAACTTACTTTAGCACTTAAACTAATCTTCTATTTATTTAGCCCCTTAACATCTTTATTGTGAATTTATTTTTCCCCTTATGCTGATGTGGCATTTTCTTAAAAAAATGCATGAATAACATTTTTTTAAAACTAATATTTATATATATATATATATATAAAGAAAAAAATCCTCCTCTTCTTCACCCAACC
>NC_061120.1:214096877-214132035 GCF_002878395.1 Capsicum annuum | reverse complement strand
GAAGAAACAGAGGAAATGGAGGTGCCCATTAGTACATATTTACTACTTTAATTAGAGATAATACATCAAAACCCCCCTAAACTTGTCTCCCCAACTTACTTTAGCACTTAAACTAATCTTCTATTTATTTACCCCCTTAACATCTTTATTGTGAATTTATTTTTCCCCTTATGCTGATGTGGCATTTTCTTAAAAAAATGCATGAATAACATTTTTTTAAAACTAATATTTATATATATATATATATATAAAGAAAAAAATCCCCCTCTTCTTCCCCCCCCCACCCCACCAACCCCCCCCCCCCCCCACTTCTCCTTAGCCAACACCCCCACCCCACTTCTCCTCCAATTATGAAATTTTTCACCCCCACCTTTAATTTATCCTCCTTCGACCTCTTAGATCAATAAAAAATGAAATTGAATTTGAAAATTAAAAAATCTACATGGTTTGGATGTTTGGTTGTTGATTTTAGAGAATTTAGTGTTGATTTGATCGAATTTTTATGTGGATTGAGTTTTTTATCACTATTTCATGATATTTTTTTTATGGTCGTAATTAAATTTTTTAAGTGAGTTGAGTTTTCCGGCGAAATTTGCCGGAATTTTCGCCGAAAAACCTGGCAGGTGTGGTTGTGTGCGGATGGACGGAGGTGGATGGGGGTATGTTTAGGTGTGGGAGTGTAGGGATGGATGGGGGCGTGTGTGCAGGTGGGGGTAGATGGGAGGGGGGAAGGGGGTGGTTATGAAGAAGATGAAAAATGGGGGTGGGGTATTTTTTTAATTTAAAATATTTTATATATTTTAAAATATGTATATATATATGTATAAATAATATTTATATATATATTTTACATAGATATATATATATATATATATTTAAAAAATACTTTATTTATGTGGCTATGACGTGGCGGTGATCTGGCGCTGATGTAGCGCTAATGTGTCAATGAGTGTGATGAACTCTCCCTCATGAGAGTGGTATTATATATTAAGGGGGGAATTAATTCACTATAAAGATGTTAAGGGGGGTAAATAATTACTCGTAAAGTTTAAGTGCTAAACTAAGTTGTCGGGACAAGTTCAGGCGGGTTTTGATGTATTATCTCTTTTAATTATCTTATAATATTTGTATGTCTCAATATTTACTTACTTCTAAAAGTACTAATTAACTAATTATATTGTATTGAATTTTTTCATTCTCTGATAAAAAATCTGCAGGAAACTATTCTAAAACAGAGCTGACAAGAATGTGATCCTTCAGATGACGTTGTTGATGATGCAAGACCTACTAGTACTGATAGTGTAGTGAAATAAATTGACAAACCGGTTGAAATGAAGGATGATAAAGCCAACCAAGCACCATCATTTTGCAAGAATGATAAACAACATGAATAGGTAATTAACATTCATTATGTGTTTTATAATTAACATGACTATTTTGACATGCTTGAAATGATAAATGTAAACTAAGACATATATGTAATTAACATTTAGGTATCTTGGACATTTTAATTAATTTAGTAGTAAGAATCTAATTCACTAAAAAAAAATTGAACAGACAGTTATGTTATTAATATTTCAGATTAAAAATAATTTTTAGATACAAGTTAAAACAAAGTTGAGATACAAGTTAAAATAAAGCTGAGATACAAGCTAAAATAAAGTTTAGATACAAGTTAAAATAAAGTTTAAAGTAAATTTGAGATACAAGTTAGAATAAAGTTTAGATACAAGTTAAAATAAAGTTAACATACAAGTAAAAATAAAGTTCAGATACAAGTTAAAATAAAGTTCAGAAACAAGTTCAAATAAAGTTGATATACAAGTTAAAATAGGTTTAGATACATATTAAAATAAAGATTAAAAATTAGTTTAAATAAAGTAAAGATACAAGATAAAATAAAGTTCAGATACAAGTTAAAATAAAGTTGAGGTACAAGTTCAAGCTGTGAAACCATCCTCCTTCAGAAATGCATGTAGTACACGGGCTCCTTTTTTCTTATCCATGTTATACCATATGATAGTCAAAAGTCTTTAACATATTCTTATATAATTCTAAAAAACAAGTCCAAGATGTCTTTGTTAGAACCTTTTCCCAAACATTGGGCATAACAGAAGCTTCAACGCATCGGGATGCCTCTTCAGCCATCTGTGTGTGATAAACTGGTGAAACGTTAACTTAAGAACAACAACTGCACTTATTTAAGAAAAGAATACACAAATCTTGGCTATTTTAGCTTTTATGGCACCGAGAATAGTTACACAGAAAATGATCCATCCTTAATTGGGGCTAGCATGGTTTTGCACATTAGACAAAATTTAATGCTTAAGAGATAATCATCAAATGCCTAGAAATGTGTTGGATCTGTTTGCAATTTGGCAAATGAATCAATTCTTACACTGTTGTTACTTGATATACATCAAAGAAACAACAGGTACCAGTGATTATCACTTTAATAGAATGCACTCTGTTTTAAAATATAATAGAGATACAAGTTCAAATAATGTTGAGATACAAGTTACTACTTATTGGTAAAGTTGAGATACATAAATGGACATTATTGGTACTATTTTGGTTTTAAAATAACTGGATTTTCTTGGTAAACTATTGTAATACCCCGAACTTTCTTTTAAGTCAAATTTAGTCTCCAAAAGAGTTAGTGATGACTTTCTAAATGATTAATGTTTAAATCAGATATAATTTCCATAATTTTAACTTTTTATCATGTGGTAAATTGAATTATCTTTTAAATGATACCAAGTTCGTTCAAATCCGGTATCGGAGTAAAAAGTTATGAACGTTTTATAGAGAACTGTCAGAACTGCCCAGAAGCGACGGTCAGGCCGACGGACCATCAAGCTAGCGACGGAACATCACCCAAGCCATTTTAACTAAGGTAGTGAACCCATCTTCTGGAAAAGTGCGACGGTCAGGACCGACGGACCATTGAGCTAGTGACAGACCATCGCCTAAACCATCGCAGACGAGGCAGGGAGTTTAGGTTCTCGTCAAGTATGACGGTCAGGACCGATGGACCATCGAGCTAGCGATGGACCATTGCCCAAACCATCGCAGACGAGGAAGTAATTTCAGGTTCTAGCCAAGTGTAACGGTCAGGACCGACGAACCGTTGAGCTAGCGACGGACCGTTGCCCAAACCGTCACCACTTCCAATCAGCGATTTTAAGGTCTTTTCCACCCGTTTTGACCCCTAATTATACCATACCAGAGCTCATAACTTCATTATTCATCCACAATACCAAATTAGGGTTTCTCTCAAAGAACAAGAAATCCTAGGTGTCTAATCCCAAGACAAGAATTCAAGCTTTCATCCACCAATCTTCAAGAAATCATCCACCCAGATATGTCAAGTGTTGATTCATGGGTTTCTTTCACCCATGAATCTCAAGAAACCCTATTTGAAATATAAACTTTGGATTCTATGGTATGAATTGAATTATATCCATGTTTATGTTGTTGTTTGATTTCTAAGTTGAAGTCTTTAATGACTATCATGAAAATATGTTAGTATGTAGTTGAAATTCTTGGATTGGAAGTGTAAAATATTGCTATGAAGTATTATTTTATTATTCATGCCTAAGCCTAAAGATATGCATGCAAGGTGTTTGATAAAATGCCTAAGAGAATAGGACTTATTCCTCATGACTCATTTGTGACCAAAATTGATGAATCCCATGTTTCTCCCTTATGTTTGATATGACTCCCACGTTATTGTTCTGCTTTGTAATAGATTGACGTAATGCTCATGAGATTAGACTTATGAAATTATGATATTGTTACATGCATTCCTATTCATGTGTAAGCTTATAGCATACGAATACTTCATGAAAATCCCCAGTGATTATACTATGAATTGTTGACTATGGTCATGTGTCAAGAAGTATCATGTCTTGTCAGTTTCATGCTATCGATTCCTGGAGGTACTCGTACCCGACAATTTAGTTGTGTGCCTAGAGCCAGTGTCATGTTTTCCAGATACTCTCAGTCAAGCCAAGATTCATAGAACTCAGTCAGTCATGTGACTCAGGAAAACTCAGTAATCTCAGAAATCTCAGAAATTCAGTAATCTCAGTAGTGTTCCGTCAGTCAATAGAACTCAATGAATACATTCCAGTTCAAATCAGTTAATCATGTTCAGTGTCTATTCAGATGGGAGTAGGATTCAGCACCGAGTGAGCCCAAGGATGGGAATTCACCTGTTATTAGAGGGTGTGATTCTTAGAAGCAATCCCTGTGCTCCAAAACTATGTAGCCAGCGTAGGTTAAGACATCAAACCTGCTAGTTGAGGTAGATGAGGTGGATTAACCTGTTATATGAGGGCCCCACCATTCTCCTTAGAGTACCTGTTAGATGAGGGATTACTCACAGCTTGTCCTTAATAGTGGTGCAGTATTTACACCCTTCCAATTGGGGTTACAGATAGGACCCCAACTCAATTATATTACCTTATTCAGGACATGTCGGTTAGATGACTACTTCCCACAGTTATAGTCTCAGTCTCAGTAATAGAACTCAGATAGTTCTACAGAATTTAGGACTGTCAGATACAGCCACCCAGTTTAGTACGAAACTCAGCTAGTTCCATCAGAAATAGGACTGTTGGCACAGTTATTCAAATAATAGTATACAATTATACAAAACTTTTATTATCAATATTCAGATTTAGGGATGTCATGATCTTAGTTACAGTTCATGTATTCAGGCATGTATTCTCATGTGCATGTTATTCAGTCAGTTAGTATTGTCCATGCATATAAACCCCTTGCATTCAACCTACCTCACTTGCATACCAGTACATTTAATCTACTGATGCATTTATGCTATGGTGTTTTATACCATAGGTTCAAAAGTACGAGCTCCAAAGCATCTTTAGTAGATCAGACGTTCAGCATCCAGACTAGCCGTGAGTCCTTATCATTCGAGGATAGCATAATTATTTAATCACTTTATTATTTCAGTAGTTCGGAGTTAGTTGGGGACATATCCCATCAACTCCACAATTTTTAGACAATTTAGAGGCTTCCAGACTATAGTATATTCAGATAGTTATTTCAATTTTCCTTGGTATTGATATACCATATTTCCAGATGTTATGTTTTATCAGAGATTTGAACCTTATGGCCTTTCAGCCTTTTTTCACATTTATACAGTATGTTATGTAGTGCTCAGTACAAATATCAGTCATGGGTTAGCTTGTGGTCCTTCGAGGTCATGAGCACCATGTGGTATTCCGGGTACCAGATTCAGGGCGTTACAAACTTGATATCAAAGCCTAAGGTTTAATAGTGTCCTAGGAAGTCTGAAAGACACATCTAGTAGAGTCTTATGCATGGGTGTGTTGCATGCCTCATTTATGTACAGAAGGCTATAAAATGTTTTAAGAACGGTTTCCCTTCTTTCAGTATTCATGTCGTGCTAGTGAGCATGAGCTCAAATTTAACTCTCAGTCTAATTCATTTCTCTCTTTCTTCTATAGAACATACCTCCCAAGAGAAGAAACGAAAATCAGTCAGCCCCTCAGTCTGTCCAAGAATGTCCCTTGGACGAATATGTTTCTTATGCAGAGTTCAGAGCTATATTCACTACTCTTGCTAATTCATTTTCTGCCTATAATGAACGACCAATTGTCATTCCGGCCAACCCAGTGGCTAATTCAGCTGCAGCAAAGATTCGGAACTTCACTCGAATGAATCCTCCATCCTTTTTTGGGTCTAAGTCAAACGAGCACCCTCAAGAATTCCTTGATCAGTTTCACAAGGTTACAGATATCATGGGGGTGTTAGTCGTTAAGAGTGCTGAGCTAGCTGCATATCAATTGCAGGATGTGGCTCACACATTGTTCAAATAGTAGAAAGTCGAGATGGGTGTAGATGTAGGACCCATAGAGTGGGAGGAGTTTGCCACTGCTTTTCTTGATAGATTCTTTCCCGTAGAGCTGAGAAAAGCTAAGGTGTTAGATTTTATCAACCTCAAACAGGTCAGTATGACAGTGAAAGAGTATTCTCTTTACTCAATTAGCTAGATATGCTCCTCATGTAGTGGCAGACAGTAGGGCTAAGATGAGTAAGTTTGTTTCTGGGATGAATGATCGTGTGGTCAATGAGTGAAGATCTGCAATGTTGATTAGTGAGATGGACATAGACAGGCTTATGATCCATACTCAATAGATAGAAGAGCAGAAGATTAAGATGACGGAGAAGCAGAATAAGAAAGCAAGGACAGGTAGTTTCAATGTTGCTCAGCCTAATTCAGAGGGTGGTAACCGTTCTCAGTTCCACCTAAAGTTATCTGTTCCAGCTCCTTCCTCAGCCAGTGCTCCAGTTCCTAAGTTCAGGGAGGGTAACAAATATAAGGCGCCAGGCTCTAAGTCTCAGGGCAGCGTTAGCAGTGCCTGAACCAATCCTCTTTGTCAGACTTATGGTAAGAACCATAAGGGTATTTGCAGAGCTGGTAGTGATGTTTTCTTTGGATATGGCAAGTCAGGCCACAGAGTCAGAGATTGTCCCCAACTAGGTTCCCAGGGTTAGCATAATCACCCTTCAGCTCAGTCCGGTCACCCGAATTAGCAAGGTGCCTCTTCCAGTGCTACCAGTAGGCAACACCCAAACAGACTTTATGCTCTTCAGCACTGACAGGATCAGGAAAATTCTCCTGATGTGGTTACTGGTACGTTACAGATATTTCATGTACATGTTTATGCCTTGCTAGATCCAGGAACTTCTTTGTCTTTTGTTACTCCCTATATAGCAGTTGATTTCGGAGTCAGTCCCAAAATTCTAGCAGAGCCCTTCTCAGTCTCTACCCCAGTGGGTAAAACTATCATAGTCTGATGGGTATACAAGAACTATTCGATTATGGTATCTCAGAAAGTTACTTCAGCAGACTTAGTCGAATTAGAGATAACTGATTTTGATGTCATTCTCGGCATAGATTGGCTTCATTCCTGCTATGCCACAGTCGACTGTAGAAATAGAGTTGTCCAATTTTAGTTCCCAAATAAACCCATCCTAGAGTGGAAGGTTAGTACTTCAGTTTTCAGAGGTCAGCTTGTTTCCTACCTTCGAGCACGAAAAATGATATCTAAGAGATGTGTCTATCATCTTGTTCGAGTTAAGAACTCTAGTTCCAAAACTCCCAGTATTGAATCAGTCCCAATAGTGAATGAATATTTAGATATCTTTCTCGAAGATCTTCCAAGAATTCCTCTCGAAAGGGAAATATACTTCGGCATTGATCTTCTTCCAGATACTCATGCCATATCTATTCTGTCATATAGAATGGGACCAGCAGAACTCAAAGAATTGAAAGATCAATTGAAGGATCTCTCAGATAAGGGTTTCATCAGACCTAGTGTATCCCCGTGGGGCGCACCAGTCTTATTCGTGCGCAAGAAAGACGGTTCTCTCAGTATGTGTATAGACTATCGTCAGCTCAATAAAGTCATAAGTATCCACTTTCTAGAATCGATGACTTATTTGACCAATATCAGGGTGCCAGCTACTTCTCTAAGATAGACCTCAGATCAGGCTATCATCAGCTCAAAGACAGAGAATGTGACATTCTGAATATAGCCTTTTGTACTCAGTATGGTCACTTCGAATTCTTAGTTATGTCCATTGGTATTACCAATGCTCAGATGCTTTCATGGAATTGATGAACCATGCTTTCAAGCATTAAAAGTCCTATATACCTGAAAAAGAAGAGTTCTTGGAGAGAATCTTGAAGTTGGGAGCTTTAAGACTTTGGTATTGGAGAAACCCTTCTATGTATTTTTGAGTTCTGGGAGAAGAAAAAAAAATAATATGTGAATAAATCTAAGTATTTTAGTCTGATCAAGGGGGTTTTAATCATGAAAAAGGTTACCCTAAAGTCGATGGACAAAATTGCCCTTGTAATAGAGTTTTTAAAAGCTTTGGCTTCAGCTACGTGGCTCACCTACATGACCCCCTATGTGATCCATATAGGTCTAGGTACTTCACTTGACAACATTCTGGAATTGTCCACACAGCCTACGTGGCTGGCTACGTGATCCATGAAGGTCTTCCTGGCTGCATAGCTATACTAAAATATTTTATTAAAATGATTGTAGCTTCTTTCTTCTATATTGGATTGACAAACGGTTGGTGACATTGAAAATAAGAATCGAATATCTTTAATTTGATGAATATTAATCTACAAAACTCTTTAGGTTCTAGGATTAATGCTCATTTGATGTTCATCCTATCAAAATCTTATATGAAAACTCAATCGACAAGAAAGCTTTCAACAACTTTTAGCTAAAGACTCCTCATGACCTTAATTCATACAAAACATTCTTCACACTCTACGGAATTGATATTAATACCTATGTAAAAAATACAAGATCCTATCGGTGCAATTTCTCTTGAATCTTCACTTGAGTCTTAAGCGTCAAATATCATTTTATTTTTCTGGTAAGTACGTTGATCTTAAAGCTGATATTTGAGACTTGAGCATGAGTGAGATTTTGAGACTCTTTCAAATGATGCTTTGATAATATTCTTGAATATTTATTCTTGTGATTAATAGCTGACTAGAAACAGATATCCGAGTTCCACTCCACCATATTCTAATTTTGACTGTCATTCAGATCGAATATTCTGAAAAAGGTGAAAATTAAACTATTTTTGGTGGATGAAACTTGCAATTATTACAAAAAAAAAAAAAATAGAAACAAATAATTTTTTTTTGCCCTAATTCTCACTGAAATTTTTTTATGAGTTATTAGCAACTGTGAACTTCATAATAAAAATAGGATTAGGAAGTGATTATTCTTTGAGAAAAAGGAAATAAAGATCTCATTCTAAAAATTATTTATTTAAGAAAAAAAATATCTCAGATTAGAAAATATTTATCTTGGGAGAGAAAATGTGGAATAATTATTTGTGCTTACGAGATGTCATCCTACGAGAAAATGAAAAGTAACCATATACTAGGAAATGTTCATCCCAGCTAGGAGACGAGTGTAAAATGACTGTCTAGTAGTAGGAAGGAAATCTTATCCTAGAAGAAAATGAAAAGCGACTGTCAAATGAAAAAAACTATCTCAGATTAGAAAATATCATTCTAGGAGAAAAATGAAAAAACAACTGTCCAGACTAGAAAATGTCATCTTAGGAGAAAACAAAAAGCAACCATCTCAGACTAGAAAATATCATCCTACGAGAAAAATAAAAAACATCTAACTTGACTAGGAAAGGACATCCTAGGAGAAAAATAAAAAATAACTGTCTCGAATTGAAAAATGTCATTCTAGGAGAAAATAAAAAGTGATGAATATATACATGAAAAAAGAGAAAGAGTGAGTTTATACTGTAATCCTATTTGCAAGTTCAAACCTCTATAATTGTGTCTCTATCAACAAAATTGCCCCTATTTTAGGAAAAGATAGAAAGATTATGAGTACCAAAATGGTACGTGGCTTTGGCTTTGAGTGTAATTACTTCTGAGTGTAATTACTTCTGTTGGTGTCATATTTGTTGGACTTCAACTTGAGTAGGTTGTGATTGTTGCCTCGACAATTTCATTAAAGAATCTTTAACCCAAAAATTCAAACCCCTATCATATGAGTATCATCCAACAAGCGCTTAATTTTATGTTCATTATCCAACTTATCAATAAAAATAAATTATGTTGTGTATCATTTATTTTTTAATCATGTCATGTTTGACAAATTGTCCATACTTTACTTTGTGTAATTAAAAAGTTGGTAGCAAATTTTGAAATTATTTCTTGCTTGTTTAATAAAGACTGACTAAAAAAAAAAATAGTAAAGAGATAAAAAGAAAGACTATTTGACATACGATGTTTTTTTAGGAAAAAAAAAAAGAAAGAACTCTTTTGAATGTGACGGTCAACTTTAATGATCATGGTGTGAATTGGATCAAATGAACCAATTTGCCAAATTAATATAAACTCTATTCTTGTCAAACATTCAGACTTTGGAGTTAGGATTTGAAGTTGTGACTTTTGCAATTGACTTGCAAACCTTAATCGGCACGTGGAGCTCCAAAGATTTTGCCCCAACAAGCCCTTCTCATTTGTTTTAATTCTCAGTCATCATCATCTTACTGTGCCCATGAAAATTTTTACTAATAAGACTCTCTCACTTTTCATGTTCTATCAATACAAAAATATTTTATGACACTTGTGGAAATTTTCTTTGATAGAACTCTTTTATGCAAGTGATATGACATTGCACCTCATAGGATAATCAACGTTGAAAGCATGCTTGACTTGTCCTTCTTAAAAATTAATCAAAAGATTTTTTTTTGGATTGTAACGTGGCTTTCGGAATGGGTTAGAAAGAAAGAATGACATGAAGGATCACAGTATTATTACTTATAACTATTGGATTGGCTCATTTGACAAAAAATAAAAACCTTTTTTTGCCTATGTATCTATGACTGGAGATACTTGGTTGGACCAAACCCTAGGTCAGGTCTTCCGACGTATCTCGTCAAGCAAGAAACAGGTAAACGTATTTCAGGAAGCTTCTAATTTTATTATTTTTTTGTCTCTAATTTTTATTCTCCTTTTTTTCGACTCTTCTTTGAACTTTTTTTGACTTTTCTTGAAATTTTTTAACTTTTTGTTTGACACCTTTTTTGAACTTGTTCTGATTCTTATTTTCTTCTGACTCTATTTGGATTTCCAAAAAGGAATATGAAAGAAAAATGAGGCTCAAATAGAAAAATAAAGTATGACACTATATTTGGATAATAAAATGTCTTCATTGTTAGGTTCATAGTATATGAAAGAAATGTGAATGGAAAATGGAGAGTAAAATGGTGGAGGGGAAGGAGATACTAAAATGAAAAGTGTACTCCCAAATTAGAAAGTTTACTCTTTCTCCCACATTGGTGGAAGAAGAGAACTTAGAAGTGTTTATAATCAAGAACACTTACTCCACATGATAATTGAGGCAAGAAATAAGAGATACCTCGCGCCGTCGTCATCGCTCGCTCAACTTTGGATTTGGATTTGGTAAATGATCAATAAGATTTATCTTTTTGGATAAACTTTATTTGACGAAATCTGATCAATGACAAAAACACAGGAGATCAGTAACAGATGCAATGTTTCGATTGAACTGATGCACTGTTTCTGTTTCGACTAAAGTGATGCAGACTTTTGAAACAATGTTTCCTGAACTAATACATTGGTTTGAACAGATGCAATTCTTCAACGAAGTGATGCACTGTTTCGAACTGGTTTACTGTTTCATGAAATGGTATACTGTTTCAATAAAAATACTGTACTATTTTGGATAAACAGACATGCATTTTTAGAAAATTCACACCTCTAAATTGAACCGCTGCCACCTTTTCAAAGAATCATGTTATGGCTATATAAACCTGGTTTCATTTACAGGTTTTGAAATGAACGAAAATTTCAGAATAAAAACATTCTTCTTGCCTTAAAATTGTGTGATCACTCAAAACGTTCGGTGAGTTTGACGATATACCAATTGTTTGAGGTACCGCTACAGTTGGTTTGTTTGACCATTTTATCCTGGGAGGAAAATTCTGCAACCTCAGGTACAGTGAGGGGAATTATTTCCTTAAGGAAAGTTCGTGAATTCGGGCGACTTGGCCATTTCTGTTTCATCTTTATTTCTGAAAATAAAATACACCTCTTATAAAGATCACTTTGATCTTGGGTAAAGGGTACTTTCTGTACTTCATTCCGTTCTTGTTCTTAAACTTGAACTAGTTGAAGTGGTTGTTTCTAGTATACAGATTCTTGTATCCGTAGAAGGAATATAACATTCATCATATTAATTCTTACGAATATCAAATATAAACCTACACTTAAGAATCATAAGTAAATGTCACAATGCCATTTTTCTTCCATGATTGTCCTTAGAAATCTACATTTAGGCAATATATTTTTCACAATAGAGATACATGTCCATTTAGATCGAGTTCTCCATTTTAACCTCTTTCAACATCAAAGAATTTGTTTTATCTTATTGAACTACTTCAAATAGCTATCATTCAAAATATTCCTGTCCTCTATTTTTTTCTCAAATGTTTTCTCCTTTTGTATATTTATTCCATAACTAGATAGGATTTTAAGATCTGACAAAAATTTCACATACATATCATGTCATTAAAACTAAAATGAAAAGAAATATATACAAAAAGAGCTAGGTGGAATGGATCAAAATGACTCAAAATAGAAAATTGCATTTCATTAAATAAAGATAGAAGGGTAGAAGAATTTGACAACAAAACAAAACAAACTGAACTCTACATTACAATCCTAAACTAATCCAAACAACTAAATTAAGACAAGATTCACTAAACAAACAAAATAAAAGGATTGGGGTTTGACTCAATAATAACTGTAGAAAGAAATAAAGACAAAACAAACTACTGATACACTCTTCAAAGTAAGAAGTGTATTTTCATTCACCAAGCTTAACAACTTAGCCACTAATTTGCACATTAGCTTCAATGGAACCTACACCAATTGTAGTTGTCTTTTTTTTTTTTTTTGAGAAAGAGAATTGTTACACTTTTTATCACCATATTGAAGATGATGGTTATGGACTAATGGTTATAAAGGTCATTTCTAGAGAGTAATAGTGACTATTGAAAGAAGTAGGTTGAGTCATTTACAGGCCTAGGTATAAGAAATGATTGTGAATTTGTAAACGTGGAAGCTGTAGGTATGAAAAGTGGAGTGGCTCTGGGAGGTGCGATTGAAGGTCGTACAGTCAAAGTACCTAAAATGATAGAAAAATTATATACCGGGGTAAATCACGGAGGGTAAAATGGATAAGTTGCCTCAGAAAGTGAAGCTTGAGATGTAGGAGTTGGTATGGCAGGAGTATCCTTAGAAAGAACCTGTATTGACGGAGGTAGAGGTTGACCAGTCATCTAAGCTTGATACACATGGTACAATTGTTCTTTCAACCTTCTTACTTTCTATAATTCTGATTTTTGCTTAGTCAATTGAGTTGGAGGTCATTATTAGCTAAAATGGTTCTATCTTCGGTCATTGGTACCTTTCTTTTGGATCTTATGAAATTAGTTGTGCTTTGTCAATATACCACAAATCAACCACCTTAAACTAACTCATAGTAGAGACAATAGATGTGTCAGGGTTCAACATTTTATTCATAAGTTAATTTTTTTAATAGAAGATCACCAAACCCTATGAGGTTTCTTATGTATCTCACTTTCGAAAAAGAAGAATTAAGTGCACGTAGTTCGCGAAGTTTTGACATAAGACAACCAAAAAAATTCTTTTTTTATTTTATTTTTTGAAAGTTAAGAGGAAAAGAAACTATAAAGACACAAAAGAAAGATTTTCTTTTTTGAATTTTCTATCAAAAGAAGTTTAAGAAAATCTTTTTGAATTTTTTCTTTTGAATTACAAAAGAAAATAAAACCTATAATTACAAAAAAAAAATTTTCAGTATTCTCTAATAAAGAAGAATGTGACACAACTAATCTAAAATAAGAGTGAAGCATTCATTTTTAAAGATGAAATAACAAATATTTTTGGTCTTTTTTTTAAGAAAAAAGAACTCTTTTTTGTATTTTTGAATAAGGATAAAAAGACATTTTTTGAAATAAAGATCACCAAATTCAAGAAGAACTGCCTATGTATCTCACTATGAAAGAAGAGAATTAGGTGTGCGCAGTTCATTCAGATTAGACTATTAAAAAATCTACGAAAGATTATATCGCGATTTGAGAAACACAACTCTAATGTACAAATGAAGATAAAATCTTTTGGCGTTTTTATCATATAATTGTACTAAAACAAAGAATCAAGAAACCACATTAAGAATAGAAGTAAAATCTTTTTGAAATTTTTGATTTTTGAAAATCATAAAGACAGTAAGACAAGAAAAAAAAATCTTTTTTTTTGAAGTTTTTTCTACATAAAAATGTATAAATTTCCTAAACAAGTCTTTTTAAGTTTTCTAATTATAAATGCATGCTAATGGAATCAACTGTTCAGTGGGAGACCAAAAGTAAAAGCGTAGTCAACTTTCCTTACATAAGTGATGCAGTCAGCTTTTCTTTTGGTCTCCCACTGAACAGTTGATTTGGGGGAAAGTAGCATCTCCTAAATTCATGCTAGTACTTTACTTGACTTGTATAAGAAAACATATACATACCTTCTCCCCCTTTAACATCAATCAAAAAGGAAGAGTAACAACAGATAAAAGCTAGGATAAAGCCAAACTAAATAGAGTATTCATGGTCTTAGGCTCAGAAACACACAAAACCAAAACACAGTCTTTAAAGTAATCAAGTAGCCGAATTAAGGGGGTGTTCAAAGCGATGAAAAAATATGCCAAGGTTTGAGCAGTGGCATCCTTTAGATTGGAGAACTGGATTGTATTGGTAGCTGAGAGATTATTCATTATAACCTGAATTTTGGTGGCAATTTTGGTTGCTTCCTTCAACACTTTATCAAGACGAACACTAAGCCAACAAAAATCAGTTCCAACTTCTTTGGTAACATGTTTGATTTTTTTCAAGATGAAAATGAGTTGCAATAAGAAAATCCCTGACAACATTGAGATTAAAGGCAATATCTAACAAACGAAGAACAACACCAAGAGAAGGAAATCAACAATAGAAGGAGAAGATGCTCTAGATTTAGGAGAAGATGGAGCACCAATAGAACAATCATCTGATTTAGGAACCCAAATATCATCAACCACGAAATAGCACATACTGTCAAAATCTTTAGAATTATAACTGTAATACCCCATACTTTTCTTATCTCAATTTGACAACTAGAATGTCAAGCGTTAGCTTCAAGAAAGAATGAGTTTCTATGCATGTGAAATTTTCTAGTTTTAGACCCTTCAATACGTAGGAAATTGAATTAGCTTTCCAACGATATAAGATTTGCCTAAATTTGATAATCGAGTAAGAAGTTATGGTTATTTTAAGTTCCAGTCGTAAACCACCGTGATATGGGCCGGTAGCGCATCGCAGAGAAGTAAAAAATAACAATTGTCAAATTTCAGTGAGACTCCATAATAATGACGCATCGCGGAGGAGTCTCATTTCATATTTGGCAATTTTCAGTGAGTCTACGCGATATTGGCGCATCGCGCCAGTGGCCAAAATGGCAATCAAAGGGGAACCACGATTGTGGCGCATCGCGGTGAACGCCCAGTTCCCACTCGTCCTTTTTTAGTGAGCCACTGCGATAGTGGCGCATCTCGGTGGCTTAATAAATTAGGATTTTGGTTATTTTTCAGTTCTGATTTAAAGTTTAATAGGGGCATTTTGGTCAATTCCCAATGCCTCAATCCATCTTAAACAAAGAATTAAGCCTATACCAAAGCACTTTATGCTTGTTTCATCAATTCTCTCTCAAAAGAAAATCCTAACGCTCAAACTTTCTCTCCAAGAAAACCCAATTTCTCCATTAATTCTCCAGAGAAATTCAAGATTAAGGATTTCCAATTCAAGAACTCCAAAAATTCATCTTCAAAAGTATAAATAGGGATCCAAGATTCAAGTCTAAGCATCTAGTTCATCAATTGAGTTATGTGGAGTTTTTCAACAAGGATAATTCTTTCATCCTTGTGCTCAAAACTTATTTTAATTATAAATTTACTGAATTTTATGTGATTTCCCATGAAATTGAAGTTAGGGTTTATACCCAATATTGCTATTTATAAGATTATGAGATTTCAAGGGAATTAGAAGTTGAATTGCATGTCTATGTTCATATTTTTATGTATATTGCAAAAATTTCCAGATTTTAAGTTGATTTATAAATGTTTACATTACTAAGCATGAATATTATGATGTTTAACATGAAATTTATGCGTGGGTCATTAAGCCCTAATTAAAGATTGCTATTTCAAGATTGTTTGTGCTATGAGCATCCTATGATAAGATTATTCTCAGATTTTAGATAAATATTTGACCTTTTGGTCCTAAGCTAAGATAAAGAATCCACATTGTTCATATGACTTGAGATTTAAAGAAAGAAAAGCATAGTTAATTTTATTGTAAACCCTTGTGCTATTTTTGAAGTGGATTTCTTAAGATCCTGAGCATAAGAATGGGAGTAGTATTTAGCACCGATATGGGTATGTTACCAAGGTTTCATGTCCCAGAACTACGTATCATCATAGAATTAAGATTATTTCCACTTCTACGTGGATGACTAAGATTGTGATCACTTAAGATAAGTTCTATTTTGATGGAAAGGGTAGAATAGCTCTCCACACTTTGGGTAAGACGTTGGACTCCATGAATACTCATATGATTTATGTAGGTTAGAAGAACCTCCCAAAAATGAAGTCCCCTACTCTTAAAACAATCTATTGGTTTAAAGCCTTAAGATAAAAGCATATATTTTGAAAGCTATGGGTTTTAAGATTCTTAAAGTTTTGAGATGAAGTAATCTCCTTACAGTTGACAAGATAATGTAGTGGGTTTTAGAAAGAAAAGATTTTAGAACTGAATGTAATGGCTCACAAGATTTACATTATATGATTTATTGTTCATGATTTATGATCTTCAGTTTTTAGATTACTCAAGCTTGTGTGAGTCATTTACATTTAGCATGCATGATTTTATAAATTATGATGATATTATTTACTTATTACATTCACCCCCATATGCTCAGTACATCCTCAAAGTACTAATCCACATATACGTCTATGTGCTACATTGTCTCATAATGTAGGTTCAGGTGCTCAGTCTCAGTAGCGTGAGTGATTTTCAAGCATCCCATCTACATCTCTACAGTTGGTGAGTCCTTATAGTTCGGGGACTTAGCTATTTAGATATCCAGTTTATTAGTAGATGATTCAGTATACATTTCAAACAGTTTGAGCCAGCTGGGGCCTGTCCCAGTGACTCTCTAGATTCAGTCAGTAGAGGCTTGTCGGACTACTAGATTCAGTTTTAGATTTTTAGTTGTAGTATTCAGATTTTCAGTATTTTCTTTATCAGACTAATAAGATTAGAATTTTTAGATATACTCAGATAATTTAGACAATTTTCCACACTTATTATGATTTTACATTCATCTTTCCCTATTTTGAGATTTAGATTTAGTAGAAGGCAGCTAGGGTTAGCTCAGGACTACTTGTAGTTTGGAGCACCGTGTAGCGCTCCAAGAACTCAGATTTTGGGGTGTTACAAACTTGGTATTAGAGCCTAAGGTTTAGAGAGTCCTAGGGAGTCAGACAAGTCGCATTACGTAGAGTCTTGATCATTGGTGTGAAGCGTGCCACATTTATGAGCAAAAGGCTATGGAGCATTTTAGGAACTCATCTTTTCTTTCAAGATCTATCATGCATTCAGTGTCTCTATCTGCTTCTAACTTGTGCTTTCATATGACAAAAAATGCCTCCTCATCGAGCTAACACATGTAGAAATGATAACCAGCCACCTCAGCCCGTAGATCCTTTAAATGAGAATGTGTCATATGCAAAGATTTGGGTTGCCTTTCAGGCGCTATCCCAAACTGTGATAGCTAATGGTTAGGGAAACCGTCAGGACGCAGTCCCACTTTAGCAAGATGAGGACTTAGTGCAGCCAGAATTTGAGATTTTATGAGAATAAACCCATCGAAATTCTTTAGGTCAAAGGCAGGAAAGGACCCACAGTTTTATCTAGATGAGGTGAAGAAGATCACCCGAATTATGTATGTTTTTGAAGAGAAGAGTGTAGAATTGTCATCCTATAGGCTGAACGATGTTGCATATGATTGGGTAGTGATGTGGAAGAAAAGTATAGGAGAGAATGCAGCTCCCATGACTTGGCAGATATTTCAGGATGTGTTCTTAGACAAGTTCTTCCCACATGAGATGAGGGAAGCTAAGATCGAAGAGTTCATGAACCTGAGGCATGGCTCAATGTCAGTGAAGGAGTATTGCCTCAAGTTCAACTAGTTGTTTAAGTATGCCCCTGATTAGATGGCTGACCCTGGGTCAATCACGGGTAAGTTTATTACTGGTGTGTCTGGATTGGTAGTTAAGGAGTTTAGGACTTCTATGCTTATTGGGGACATGGATCTTGCTAGATTGATGATGCATGCTCAGCATATTAAGGCAGAGAAGTTAAAAGAAAGATAAAGAGTAAATAAGAAGGCTAAAATAGGGAAGTTTGAGTATGGCCAGGCTAGATCTCAAGGAGGAAATCGTTTGCAGTGTCAAAATCATTCATATATGCCTGCACCTTCTTCATCCAGTGCTCCTGGACCCAGAAATAGGCAGGAACAGTGGGGTAAGTCTTCTATGTCCAGATCTAAGAATAATATGAGTGGTAGGCCCAGTTATCTTCCATGTGCTAGGTATGGTAAGACCCATCCAGGTGAGTGTTTGTGGGGTCAAAAAGGTTGTTATGGTTGTGGCCATCCGGCTCATAGAATCAAAGAGTTCCCGCATGCTAGATAGGGGAATAGAGATGTTCATCCCCAAGATCAGGCTACTAGTGCACCAATTCCTTTAGGTCACCCAGCTCCTCCTCAGGGCGTACCATCCAGTACCAGTAGCGTTCAGCGGCAAAATTGGTTTTATGCTTTACCATCCTACCAGGAGCAGAAAGATTCACTAGATGTTGTTACTAGTATGTTTTATGTTTTTCACCTTGATGTTTATGTGTTGTTACACCCTGGGTCAAGTTTATCTTATGTGACCCCATTAGTTACAGTAAATTTTGAGATAAGTTCTGAAAAGATCCCTAAGCCCTTCTTGGTTTCTACTCCAGTAGGTGAGTCAGTTATTGCTAAACAAATCTATAGAAAGTGTCCTATCACTGTCCTTCATAAAGTCATTTTAGCAGACCTAATAGAGTTAGATATAGTTGACTTTGATCTTATTCATGGATTGGCTCCATTCTTGTTATATATCTATATATTGTCGCACCTGAGTGGTGAAGTTTTAGTTTCCAGATGAGCCAGTCTTTGAGTGGTCAGGTAATTCAGTATCTCCCAAGAGTCATTTCATATCTTATCTAAAGGCCAGAAAGTTGATTTCCAAAGGGTGTATCTATCATCTAGTTCGAGTTAAAGACATTAAGTCTGAGACTCCAACAATTCAGTCCATCCAAGCGGTCAATGAGTTTCCTGAAGTTTTTCCTAAAGATCTCCTAGGGGTACCTCCCGATAGAGAGATAGAATTTGATATTGACCTTCTTCCAGATACTCAACCCATATCCATTCCTCCTTATCGTATGGCTCTATCCGAACTTAAAGAATTAAAGGAGCAACTTAAAGATCTTTTAGATAAAGGTTTCAAAAGGCCCAATGTTTCTCCATGGGGCTCTCCCATCCTATTCGTGCAAAAGAAAGACGATTCTTTGTGAATGTACATTGACTATCGTCAGTTGAATAAGGTCACAGTCAAGAAAAAATACTCTCTTTCTAGAATTGACGACCTGTTTGATCAACTCCAAGGTGCAAGTTATTTCTCAAAGATAGACCTTAGATCCAGCTATCATCAGCTTAAAGTAAGGGAATGTGATATTCCAAAGACATTTTTCAGAACCCGTTATCGTCATTTTGAGTTTTTAGTTATGTCTTTTGGGTTAACCAATGCCCCACCAGCTTTTATGGACCTCATGAATCGAGTGTTCAAACAGTATCTAGATATGATTGTCATAGTATTCATAGATGATAGCCTTGTATACTCCCATAGTGAGGATGACCATGTAGATCATCTTAGAATTGTGTTGTAAACTCTTAGAGATCATCAATTGTTCGTCAAATTCAGAAAGTGTGAATTTTGGCTAAGATTAGTAGCCTTTCTTGGTCATATTGTTTCTGCCGATGGCATTAGAGTCGATCCCTAAAAGATAGAAGCCATAAGAAATTGGCCTAGACCTATCTCTCCGTCAAACATTAGGAGTTTCTTAGGTTTAGCTGGTTATTACAGATGACTTATTAAGGTTTTCTCATCTATAGCGTCTCGTATGTTTAGATTGACCCAAAAGAAAGTTAAGTTCAAGTGGTCAGATTCCTGTGAGAAGAATATTCAGGAGTTAAAGACTCGACTCACTTCAGCCCCAGTCCTAGCATTACCTAATGGTACAGACGGTTAGTGATGCCTCCAAAGTTGGTTTGGGTTGTATTTTGATGCAGAAAGGCCAGGTCATAGCCTATGCCTCTAGACATCTTAAGCCTCATGAAAAGAATTACCCAACCCATGATTTGAAGTTAGCTGCGGTAGTGTTTTCTTTGAAAATCTAGAGACATTATCTGTATGGTGTGCATGTGGATGTGTTCACGGATCACAAAGTTTGTAGTATGTGTTTACCTAGAGAGAGTTGAATCTCGATCAGAGAAGGTGGTTAGAGTTATTGAAAGATTATGACATGAGTGTGTTGTACCATCCGGGCAAGGCCAATGTAGTGGCAGACGCCCTTAGTAGACTATCTATGTGCAGTGTTGCACATATGGAGAAAGATAAGAAAGAGTTAGTTTAAGAAGTTCATCGTTTGGCTAGATTGAGTGTTAGGTTGGTTGATTTAGATGAAGGGAATGTTTGGGTTCAGAGTAGTTCCGAATCTTCTCTAGTTTCAGAAGTGAACGAGAAGCAAGATATGGATTCTAGTTTGGTCAAACTGAAGGAGTCAGTTAAAGACCAAAAGATAGAGGTTTTCTCCCAAGGGGGAGATGGCATATTGGGATACCAAAGTAGATTATGTATGCCATGTGTTGCTAATTTGAGACAGTGAATTATGGCGTAAGCGCATGGTGCGTGTTATTTCATTCACCCAGGAGCCACCAAGATGTACCGCGATTCTCATGAAATCTATTGGTGGAGTGGTATGAAGAAAGATATAGCAGAGTTTGTAGCAAAGTATGCAACTTGTCAATAGGTTAAGGTAGAGCACCAAAGACCTAGTGGTACTTTGCAAGAGTTTGGTATCCCTACTTGGAAGTGGGAAGAGGTGAATATGGATTTTGTGACTGGTTTATCACATTCGCGTCAGCAGCATGATTCAATTTGGGTTATCGAAGACAGATTGACTAAGTCAGCGCATTTCTTGCCAGTTCATATGTCCTATACAGCTGAAGATTATGCTAAGTTATATATTAGAGAGTTAGTCAGACTGCATGGAGTTTCCTTGTCTATCATTTCAGATAGGGTTACTTAGTTCACTTCTCAATTTTGGAGAACTTTTCAGAAGGGTCTTGGTACCCAAGTCCATCTTAGTTCAACTTTCCACCCTTAGACAAATGGTCGAGCAGAGAGGACCATCTAAACTCTAGAAGATATGTTGAAGACATGTGCTCTTGATTTCAAAGGTAGTTGGGATGAGCATTTGTCATTGATTGAGTTCGCTTATAATAACAGTTACCATTCTAGAATACAGATGGCCCCGTTTGAGGCTCTTTATAGAAGGAGATGTAGATCTCCCATAGGTTGGTTTGAAGTGGGTGAGGCCACTTTATTTAGGCCCAAAGCAGTGTTTGAAGCTATGGAGAAAGTTAAGATGATTAGAGAAAGATTGAGAATAGCCCAAAGTCATCAGAAATCATATGCAGATGCGAGAAGAAGGGACCTCGAGTTTGAGGTTGGTGATTTAGTGTATCTGAAGATTTCACCCATGAAAGAGGTGAAGAGATTTGGCAAAAAGGGGAAGCTTAGTCCCCGGTATGTTGGCCCTTATAGAATTCTAAGTCGTGCTAGGAAAGTAGCTTATGAGCTTAAGTTTCCCATAGACTTGTCAGTCGTTCATCCTATATTCCACGTCTCTGTGCTTAAGAAGTGCATCGGTGACTCCACTGTTGTAGTTCCTTTAGAAATTTTAGATATTCAGAATAGCCTTTCATACGAAGAGATTCCAGTTGAGATTTTAGATCATCAGATTCGTAGACTAAGGGACAAAGAAGTTTACTTGGTCAAAGTTTTTTGGCGGAATCAGTCTATTCAGGGCGCCACTTGGAAAGCAGAAGCAGATATGCAAGCCAATTACCCTCACCTCTTCTCCACAAATTTAGATTCAATCAAAGTTAATACTCTTTCTTAATTCAGTAGCTTTCCAGTTTCAGATTTAGCTATATGGTTGTCGTCATGTAAGTTCATGCACTCACAAAATTTCTCAGAAACTCAAAATGATTTAGATTTAGTTTCTCAATTTATTTCAGTTGTGATGCTATCATATATCCTCAGATTCCTCAGTATTCTTAGTCTAAATAGCAACATTCGAGGATGAATGTTTCAAAGGGGAGATATTGTAATACCTCATACTTTTCTTAACTCAATTTGACGACTAGAATGTCAAACATTAGCTTTAAGAAAGAATGAGTTTCCATGCATCTGAAATTTTCCTGTTTTAGACCCTCCAATGTGTAGGAAATTGAATTAGCTTTCCAACGATATAAGATTTTCCTAAATTCGATACAGAGTAAGAAGTTATGGCTATTTTAAGTTCCAGTCGTAAAACATAATGATTTGGGCCCATAGCGCGTCGCAGAGAAGTGAAAAATCACAATTGTCAAATTTCAGTGAGACTCCATGATAATGGCGCATCGCGGAGGAGTCCCATTTCACCTTTGGCGATTTCCAGTGATCCTACGTGATATTGGTGCATCGCGCCAGTGGCCAAAATGGCAATCCAAAGGGGCACTACGATTGTGGCGCATCGCGGTGAACGCCCAGTTCCCACTCGTCCTTTTCCAGTGAGCCACCGCAATAGTGGCGCGTCGCGATGGCTTGGTAAATCGAGATTTTGGTCATTTTTTTAGTTTCAATTTAAAGTTTAATAGGGTCATTTTGGTCAATTCCCAATACCTCAATCCATATTAAACAAAGAATTAAGCCTATAACAAAGCACTTTATGTTTGTTTCATCAATTCTCTCTCAAAAGAAAACCTTAAAGATCAAACTTTCTCTCTGAGAAAACCCAATTTCTCTATTAATTCTCCAAAGAAATTCAAGATTAAGGATTCCCAATTCAAGAACTCCAAGAATTCATCTTCAAAAGCATTAATAGGGATCCAAGATTCAAGTCTAGCCATCTAGTTCATCAATTGAGGTATGTAAGATTTTTCAACAAGGATAATTCTTTCATCCTTGTGCCCAAAACTTATTTTAATTATAAATTTACTGGATTTTATGTGATTTTCCATGAAATTGAAGTTAGGGTTTATACCCAATATTGCTATTTATAAGATTATGAGATTTCAAGAGAATTAGAAGTTGAATTGCATGTCTATGTTCATATTTTCATGCATATTGCAGAAATTTTCAGATCTTAAGTTGATTTATAAATTTTTACATTACCAAGCATGAATATTATGATGTTTTAACATGAAATTTATGCATGGGTCATTAAGCCCTAATTAAAGACTGCTATTTCAAGATTGTTTGTGCTATGAGCACCCTATGATAAGATTATTCTCAGATTTTTGATAAAGATTTGACCTTTTGGTCCTAATCTAAGATAAAGAATCCACATTGTTCATATGACTTGAGATTTAAAGAAAGAAAAGCATAATTGATTTTCTTGTAAACCCTTGTGCTATTTTTGAAGTGGGTTTCTTAAGATCCTGAGCATAAGAATGGGAGTAGTATTTAGCACCGAGATGGGTATGTTACCAAAAATTCATGCCCCAAAACTACGTGCCACCATAGAATTAAGATTATTCCAACTATGTGGATGACTAAGATTGTGATCACTTAATATAAGAAGTTCTATTTCAATGGAAAGGGTAGAATAGCTCTCCCCAGTGTGGGTAAGACGTTGGACTCCATGAATACTCATATGGTTTATGTCGGTTAGAAGAACCTCCCTAAAATGAAGTCCCCTACTCTTAAAATAATGCCTTAAGATAAAAGCATATGTTTTGGAAGCTATGGGTTTTAAGATTCTTAAAGTTTTGAGATGAAGTAATCTCCTTATAGTTGACAAGATAATGTAGTGGTTTTTAGAAAGAAAAAATTTTAGAACTGAATGTAATGGCTCACAAGATTTACATTATATGCTTTATTGTTCATGACTTATGATCTTCAGTTTTTAGATTACTCAAGCCTGTTTGAGTCATTTACATTTAGCATGCATGATTTTATATATTGTGATGATATTGTTTACTTATTGCATTCACCCCATATGTTCAGTACAACCTTAAAGTACTGATCCACATATACGTCTATGTGCTACATTGTCTCATAATGTAGGTTCAGGTGCTCAGTCTCAGCGGCGTGAGTGATTTTTTAGCATCTCATCTATATCTCTGCAGTTGGTGAGTCCTCATAGTTCGGGGACTTAGCTATTTAGATATCCAGTTTATTAGTAGATGATTCAATATACATTTCAAACAGTTTGAGCCAACTGGGGCCTGTCCTAGTGACTCTCTAGATTCAGTCAGTAAAGGCTTGTCGGACTACTAGATTCAGTTTCAGATTTTTAGTTGCAGTATTCAGATTTTCAGTATTTGCTTTATTAGACTGATAAGAGTAGAATTTTTAGATATACTCAGATAATTTAGATAGTTTTCCGCACTTATTATGATTTTACATTCATTTTTTTCCTATTTTGAAATTCAGATTTAGTAGAAGACAGCCAGGATTAGCTCAGGACTACTTGTAGTTTGGAGCACTGTGTGCCACCCCGAAAACTCATATTTTGGGGCATTACAATAACACTACTTCACATAGATATAAGGGAAACCATCAAGAGAGATACTACTAGCCTCCAAGATACGAGTTATGATCAACTCATAAGGAAAACTTAAGGGGTCAATAGATGCTTCTGCCATGTAGTTAATGATGAAGGAAGAGAGCTTAATTTTTTTATTTAGATGCAATGCAGTATTTGAGGAGAGTATCACACATATATAAAGTGGAAAAAGACCCAACACGAGAAAGAAAGCTATAGCAACAATGTGAGCAATAACACCATTTTCAAAAGATAGATTTTTAGGATCAAGAGAAGAGGGAAGGGAATCAGAGTTCTCAGGAGCGACAAGACATTTAACTTGATCAAAGTTAACATCAAAATAAGAGGGCTGGTGATTCTTTGAGGATATAGTAAACTCAGAGCAGTTATATTAAAAATAGCATCAAACACAGTACAATCAAGAAAAATATGCTTATCCATAACAAGATTTTTCAATTCACCAAATCTAGAAGACCTAAGATTTGCATAAAAAGGTAAATAAGAGGTTCATAAGTAGGATTAGTAGTAGTAGAGAAAAAATTTGCCAACCCTTGAAATTTAAATAGAGTTTTTTTGGGCAATGAAGTTTTTCAAAAAGGTCTAGATCCACGATTATACTATGAATAAGATAGAGTTCATAGAGTGAAAGGGAGATTCATTTGAGAGTCTCCAAAAGTCAATTTTGACATTTAGAGAACTATCCAAATCAAACTTTACTTTGTCTTGAAAAACACTGAATCATCAGAAAAAAGGGGACCTAATCAAAAAGCGCGAGAAATCAGAGGAAATTTAGGGAGATTTTGGTTGGAATAATCAAAGTCAAGAGGAACAAGAGAAGAGACTTCCTTTTTTTTAAAAGTGAGAGTTTTTTCTATTTCTCATAGAGGAGTTTTCTAAAGCTTTCTCCATGAAGAGATGAGGGAGAAAGGATAAAATAACAAATGAAGGAAGAATGAGGGGAAAAGGAAGGAGAATCAAAAATATATAGAGAGAAAAGAAGTTGAAAAGATGGAAGGAGAAAAAAGGAAGCATAGAAAGATGGATGGGTGTCATAATTATAAGACACGGTACATTGTGTCAGGTGATAAAAAAAGGAGAAAAAATAAAAGCAAGTATATTAAAACAAGCATTTATTAAGGACACATTAAACACCATCAAAATAACACTTTAAAACAAATTTTGCAATAATACCAAGAAATTTTTTAAGAAAGCAAAATCTTTCTTCTAATAAAGAATTGGTAAGAATATCTGCTAATTGAAAATTAGTACTAACAAAGATATATCAATATCACCCTTTAAAATATGATCTCTAATAAAATGATGCTTAATATCAATATGTTTAGCCCGAGAATGATACTAGAATTATTACAAAAAAATTCACAGGCTTAATAAAGATATCATAATCACTGAGTTAATGAGTCATCTAAAGAATTTGTGCACAACATAATCCAATAAAATATATTCAGAGTCAGTAATTGATAAAGAAATGTAGTTTTGCTTCTTGCTATTTCCAGATATGAGAAAAAATTTCATAAGTTGGCAAGTGTCACTAGTGCTCTTTTTATTATTTTTGTCACCTGCATAATTTACATCTGAAAAATCTTTTAGGTCAAAATTATTTGACTTAGGATACCATAGACCAAGAAATGTAGTTCTACTATATATTTGATGATGCACATGACTGCAGTTAGGTGTGACTCTTTAGGAGTCAACTAAAATCTTGCATAGTTACAGAGTCTAAATAAAATATTTGGTCAACTGCTGTAAAATAGAGTAGGGATACAATCATACCACGATATCTAGATTCATAAATAGACTTACCATCATTATCAGACACAAGAACATATGTAGAACTCATTGGGTGCTTGTGAAATTAGCATACTTCGTTCTAAACTTTTTAATAAGTTTTTTAGTACACTTACTTTAATAGACGAAAATTCCTTCAATTGATTGATGTATTTGAATTTTCAAGAAGAATTTCAACTTATCCATCATACTTATTTTGAATTCACTTTGCGTTAACCCCAAAAATTCCTTGCACAACTCAGCAGTAGTACTTTCAAAAATAATTTCATCAATATAAATTTAAATAATGAGATTTACTAATGGAGTTCTTTTGAAAAAAATAGTTGTATCAATTATTCCTCTAGTAAAGTCATGATTAGCTAAAAAGTTGCTCAATCTGTCATACCAAGCTCGAGGGGCTTGTTTTAGACCATAACAAGCTTTAGAGAATTTTAAAATATGATTTAAAAATTCAAAATTTTCAAGTCCAGAGGGTTGTTTTACAAAAAACATGTTCATCAATAAAGCCATTTAAGAAATCACTTTTGACACTATTTGAAATAATTTGAAATCTTTGTGGGATGCATAGCCAAGTAAATACGAATAGATTAAAACCTTGTCACTAAAGTAAATATTTTATCATAGTCAACTCCCTCTTGTTATGAGTAGCATTGTGCAAATAGATGAGCTTTATTTTGTACTACCTTACCTGTTTCATCCAATTTGTTTTTGAAGACCCATTTTATTCCAATGATAGAGGTATTTTCATGTTTTGGAACCAGATACCACACTTGATTTTTGTCAAACTGCTTAAGTTCTTCTTCCATAGCTTTTATCCAACTTTTATCTTCTAGAGCTTTCTTGACCTTTTTTTGGTTTAAGTTGATATATGAGTGCAATATTTTCACTCTTTTATTAGAGGTAATAGTCTTTATTCATTCCTTGGGATCACTAATGATGAGTTTTTTTAGATACACAAAGTTCACTTCTCCGTTCATTTAAAGCTTTTTCTATGGCAAATTGATCATTGTAGCAGTAGTTGGCTGTCTGTTCTTTGCATTAGTTGACTCTGTAGAACAGTTAGCTGTTGTAACTTTTACAACCTTTTCTGGTTCATCCTCATCTTCTCATTATTAAGAACAAAATATTTAAATCCAAATGCATGAAAGTACCCAAATTAGGTCTCTTATTCTTCCAAAGCTCATAAGGAGTTTTCTTCAAAATATGTCTAATGAGACACCTGTTCAAAATGTGACAAGCAGTACTTGTAGCTTCTGCCCAAAATTTATAGGGTCATGAGTATTCACAAATCATAGTACAGGTCATATCTTGAAGAGTTCTATTCTTGTGTTCAACGACTTTATTTTTTTAGAACATCTTGAATCAGAGAAGTTGTGAGTGTAATCTTGATTGTTACAAAAAATTTAAAATCATTGCTCTCAAATTCTCCTCCATGATCACTTCTAATAGAAGAGATATAGTAACCTTCGTCTCTTTGAACCTTTTCACGAAAAACTTTAAAATTTGTTAAAGTATCATCTTTATTAGAGTGACGCATAATCAATGTAAAATGAGAATAGCCATCAATAATCACAAAAGCATACATTTTACCATCAGTGCTAGCAATTATAGTAGGACCAGACAGATCCATACGAAGCAACTACAATGGTTTAGTAGTAGAGACAATATCTTTAACAGAAAGGAATTTCTAGTTTTCTTATCAAATTAGAAAGCATCACAGATGTGAGTCTTTTTGTAAAGCTTTGGAAGGTCAGAAATAAGTTCATGATTGACCAGTTTTTTAATTTTTCTCGTCCTTGCATAACCCAGCTTTCTATACCAAATCCAAGCATCTTCGGAAATGAAGGCCAGCTAGTATGCCTTTCATTCCTTTTGATAGAGTCTAGCACATACACATTCTTATGTCTATTTCTAGCTAGAAGTTGCTTGTCATGCCTTTCAATTATACACCCATCCTTTATGAATTAACTTCCACACTAGTATCACACAACTGACTTATGCTCAACAGATTTTACTTTAAGATTTTAACCAAACAAACAATAGTGATATCACATGATTAATTGAAGGAGATAATATTAATATATATTACTTTGCCTTTGGAGTTATCTCCAAAACTTATGTCACTTCTATCCAAATCAATTTTTGTTTTAAAAATATTTTTATTTCCTATCATGTGATTTGAACATCCACTATCAAGATACCACTTTTCTTTAGACTTTGAGTGGGTTCCTGCAAAATAGATATATCATTTATTTTTTGGTACTCAAGTATTTTAGGTCCCTTTGAGTTAGTACTTGTATTTGTATATTCAATTTGGTCTCCAAATTCATCAAAATTTGCAATTATTATATTTATGACTAGATTGCCACAATGATAGCAAGAATGAGAGTACTATTCAGTAGTTGATCAGGTATGATAGGTAGTTCGATTGTGACTGGTTCCTTTGATCGACGACTGGAGTTAGTTGATCATTGAGACCCTTCACATCTATAATATCTGTTATGATAGATATTATGACTGTGACTGCTTTTTTTTATCAACTTAGAGGAGGTAGTTAACTGTTGAGATCCTTCACAGCTATAGTATCTACTATCATACACAGATGTACCACTGTCAGATTTTTCAGCTGATTTAAAAGAACTAGTCGACTGATTAGATCTAACAATACTGTGACTTTTTCAAAAAAAACTGTTGATTTTAACATTTAATTCATCAATTTCTTCTTGTAGAATTTATTTTTCAATTTCAAAAACTTAAAGTTTGATTTTTCAGTCTCTTCTTTCCCTTAATAAAACTTTTATTATCATGAGCTTTATTTAAATCAGCTATGGCAAGATCTGACATATTTTATAATTTAGAGCATTCATTACAAGAATTAGTTCTTACCTGACTAGATTCCTCAATTTTCATAAAGAAATAATCTCCAATATTGTCATTTTCATTATCAAATTATTTTCATCACCCCAACAACTAAAAGCCTTTTAAATTTCTTTGGAGTCTACTCTTCTAGCTTCTTGACATTCATAAGCAATATGACCCTACTTACCATAATTATAGCATTTACCTTCATTTCTATTTTGGTCAACATTCTAACTTTTCTTTGAGTAATTTATTTTTTCCTTGTTTGATTTCTGAATCTCCTGTAATTGTCAACAATTGTCCTAGTAATGAGAGCAAGTTCATGTTTTTCAAGTTATCATCTTCTTCTTCATTTATAGCTTTAAAAGACACAGCTTTTTTCTTTTCATCTTGCAGTTGATCCTTCTTATTCGGGTTAGCTTTTTCAAAGGCAATGAAATATCTTCTATCATCATAGGTCTTTTTGTTTAAGTTCATACTTTCAAGAGCTATAACCTTAGAAAGCTAATTGAGAGGTAAGCTTCTGAGAATTCTGGTAATCTGCTCTGCCATAGGATAAGTTTTTCCTGCAGCTTTGAGTTCACCAATAATTTTATCAAGTCTTGCAAATGTTTATTTAATGGACTCCCTATTTTTCATCTTGAAAAGTTTATAATCGTAGATCAATAAACTTACAAAAGTTTGATTGACCTTCTCAGTTCCTTCATAGGTTACTTTTAATTTATTCCACATTTTCTTAGTAGTTTCACTACAAGAGATCTTTTCATATTCTTCATCACTGATAACATTGTATAACACATTTTTATCCTTTGAATTGATCTGAATAATTTTCATTTGTTCATCAATGTAGTCCAAAGTTGGAATGTTGTCATAGATACTTCACTATTCTCTGGCTTATTTTCATCCTTGTCTTTGTTAGTAGAGACAAGTGGATCACCAAATTTGATTACCTTCCATACTTTGACCTTATATGACTTAATGAGGGTTTTCATGCTTATTTTTCAATGAGAGAAATATTTTTCATTGAAATAAGGAGGTTTGGTTTGAAATTTTCCTTCTGAGAATAAAGTTGCAACAACTGTTTGGGCCATGGTCTTTCCTCATTTTGATGTTAAATAAAATAAATATGAGTCAAGGCTCTGATAGCAATTGAAAGTTATAAGTGGGGGGGGGGGGGGGGGGGGGGGGGGATTGAATTGCTCTCTTTTGATATATCCGTCAACTTATGAGTTTAGTCGACTAATCCAAATAGTTTGTGAAAGCTTCAAGATTATATAAATGATAAATACTAAAAGTAAGTATGACACTACATATTTTATAGTGATTGGTATCTCTTCTTACTCTGGTTCCCTTAGGTTGCAACAGATTCTATTAATTCTTGCTTTTCAAATCAAATTACAAAGATTGAGTTAAGCTTTTTGGCTATAACTCATACTCTTTCTTCTTTCTCTCTTTTTGATATAATGGCTCACCAACTATGTGGTTCTCTCTTCTCTTTTTAAATATACAATAAACCACAAGAGAATACAATACTTAAATAAAGTAAAGGAAAGAAGCTAGCGAAGATTGAGACAAAAATATATCTCTTCCTTTATCTTTCATTGTTTAAATAGTAGTAAATGAGCTACTACTAGTCATTGAATGGTAGAAAGCAACCCAGAGGTTTTGCTCCTTGAAAAATGGGATAAACATGATCCTATTTCCAAGAATAAATATTAACTACAAAATTAAATCAAAAACTCTAAAGGCGGCGCAACACAAGGTTTCCTGAAACAAGAATTGATATTTCCTTCCTTTGCTGGAAGATGCTACATTTAATGCATGAAGTAGTGCTGATTTCTATTCTTTTAGAGAATAGTCTTTGATACTCTTTTCTTTTTCACACCTTTACCCAAATGTCTTGATTATTTTTTTTTCTTAATTCCTGTAAAATAAATCATTCATTAAAATTAGACACTATCAGAATGTTCCGTCATTAAATTTAATTATTTTAGCTAAAATTTATCTTGTTAAAATTTGTTACAAATCTTTTATTTTCATAACAGACACAAGTATATCATAATATTATGAAGTATTTCTCGTCATTAATTAGAGCACCTTGGTACACCGACCGACCATTGAGAACATAACAAACAAAGAAAATTCGATTCGTCTCTCCAATTCAAACTCTATAGATATATTGAAAATTTAGTGATAAATTAATATTTTGGTTGTAAAGTGGATGAAATTATAACAGATGAAAAATTATGATAGAATTGTGACAACTATTATTCTCGCCACAAATTTATAACAAATTGTGACGGATCTTCGTGTTCATCATAAATTTTATTCACATTGATGAATATTATCATAAAATCATCATAAATCCATTATGATATTTTGACAAACTTTTCCATAACAAAATTTCCCCTCACAAACTTTACTATTATAGTTGTTGAAGTTCAGTTAATATTACTAAACATAATTTTGTAGCTTTATTATTATAGTGAGTAACATTCAGTCATTTAATCCAACAAAATAATAATTTTGTAATTTTTATAAATGTATTATCATATATAGTAATGTGTATTTATAGAAAAGTTAGAAACTCCAACTTTTGGGACAAAGTTAGTTTTTCCCTACAAAATAAAGGATTTTCCTTCATTGATATTCAACCCTTAAGAAATTCCTCAAGAGAAATAAGAATTACTTTCCCTTTTCTTTTAATTTTTCTTATTCTTACTTTATATTTTATAACAACAACTTTATTATTACAATAAACATAATGTTATTGACTATTTTGAATCAACCCCAATATTTAATGACTTCTCTGTAGGCCATTCTCAGAAGATTTGATTTATTTTTGACACAGAGAAAAAAATCTCAAGTAATACAGGACATCAAGGCATTAAAGGCTCATTTGATATAAGAAATAAGAGATAACTAATTCAAAATTAATTTAAGATGAGTTTATCCAACGTTTTCTACTTAGGTAGAGATATGGACTGCGTACATCTTACCTCCAGATCCCACTAGGTGGGAATACACTGGATTTGTTATTGTTGTTGTTGTTATCCAACGTTTGATTGGGATAAAATACATGAATAACTCATCCTAAGATTGTAGTATATTTTTATGTGCAAACAACAAAAATACAGAAGGTTTGACCCCTATTACAAGGCACCCCCTAAATAATTACAAGACATACCGAAATAATTCTCACAAGTACACAAGAAAAAATTTGGGTGTTGAGATACACAATAAAAATCATACCGAATTTAAACCATCCTTTCCCCATTTTCCCGCGAATCTACACCACCACTTCACCGCCCTCCACCTTTTTCATTCTCCAATCACCGGCCAGATCTACCTCTCCATCGCCAAAGCACCTGTTCCACTCCAGCCAGCAACCATCTCCGATCTCCAACACCGGTTAACTCTATCTCTCCCTCGTCCAAGCATCGCCTCTACTCTGGCCAAATCCAGATCTGAATTAATATAAGATCGCCGACGACGAGCTATTGAAATTTTCTACCTTCTCTGATCCACACCACCACTATTACGAGCTCCAAGCTCCGACGAGATCCACAGCTTCCTCAACTTCCAAACCCCACGGCCCCACTGCTCCAACGAGCATCATCAACCAGAGATACACAGATACATAGAGATACACAAATCTGTCAGCCAAGTCTGATGAGAACCCTCATTTCTCCACCGAGATTTTCCAAAATCTAACTTCTTGGTTGCTGTTCCATTGTCGTTGCCTAAATTTCATGGATCTCGTCGAAATATTTATAGATCTGGTAGGTTTTTGATCGTTTATCTTACTTGCTCATGTGTATTCATGTGTTTGGTCCGTCCTCGTTGGCGGAATTCCAATCTCGCTGGGAAGTCCATGGATCTAGTAGGTCTCTCTAGCCGTGTATCTTAATTAATGTGTATCTGTGTATCTCAGCCTTAGATACACACTCTCGGATATATAGTCCCTGGATACATAGTCTCGGGTACACACAAGTTTGTGTATCTGAGATACATAGGATCCGTAAAATACACGCAACTCTTAAGATACACACAACTTCCGTATGATTATAATTTAATTTAAAGTTAAGGGAGCTTTTATAAATAATCTCCTTATATTTGGCTATTTTTATTATTTTCTCTATTTTAGTGCCACTTTAAGAGTAAAATAGCTAATTTTGAAAGTACTTGTTATCCAACCAAACGAGTCCAAAGAGGAGAGGAGCTAAGGGTTAGAACATATGACAATATCATACATCATATAGAATAATAGGAAACAAATCAAATCAAAGATATGGAAAACAAATGATTGGAAGCCTTAATTAAAATAGTATAAAATTACATTTTTTACAAATAGTTGACTAGACAAGAGCATCCATGTATCTTCCATGTCTCTTTTCGTCAATGATACTGATATTCTTCGATGATACTGCTGTTTCAATTTATGGGTAGATTTTACTTTTTGAGATTAAATTATATAACTTTGATTTGATTAGGGGTGTATAGATCAAACCGTTAAGTCAAATCGAACCGACGAATCAAATTAAATCGAGAAAAAAAAATCGACTTATGGTTTGGTTTGATTGGTTTGGCGTTAAAAGAAAAAAAATCGATCATTCTTGGTTTGGTTTGGTATTGACCAAAAAAAAGTCAAACCGAACCCGAATTAAACTGACATAATATAAATATAAATATATATATATATATATATATATATATATATTTTTTTTTCATTTATTTATAAATAAAATATTGATTATAATCTACTTTTTAAATACTTTTTCAACTAGTTTTAGTAATTTTCAATAATTTGAAAGTAGATGTAGATATATATTTAGATTTGGACCTTTAAATTGTAATATTTGTCCATTAATTGCTAATTAAATGATCCAAAACCCAATATAAACTTAAAACCTAAACTTTTCACTTTTTATCTTACTTTTTAGTTTTAAGAGAGTTTTAGCTCCTCATTTTTCCATAATTATGATTTTTCACTAGCACATGAGTGAAAATATATTTGATCTAATCTTCGATCACAATATCATTGTAAAAACTAAATATTATAAAAAAATCGAAAAAACCAATTAAAACCTAAACCGAAAAACCAACTTTATGTTGGTTTGATTTGGTTTAGTTTTAATAAACCGACATGATTGGTTTGTTTGTTTTTTTAATAAAAATCAAACCAACCCGACCTATGTACACCCCTAATTTTGATCAATACTTTAAAATCTTATTTTTTAAGGAGAAAGAGTCAAATATACCCCTAAACTTTGCGAAAAGGTCTAAATATATCCTCTATTACAGGTTTGGTCCATATATGCCCTCGCTGTTAAAGTTTAGGAGCATATATATACCCCTTTGAAAGTTAAATGATGTGCTGGAAATTAACAAGCCCCTTTTTTCTTTTTCTTTTTCTTTTTCTTTTTCTTTTTCTTTTTTAATTGTCACATAAGCAAAATAATTATCACATCACAAAAAATAAACCCACCCAACTCTTCTACAATCTAAACCCGACCCATCAATTTGAATTCGCCCATGACCCGACCCAAGATCCACACCCCTTTTAACTCGTTTGAGCATTGACCTTAACATTTTTCACTGCCAAATGTTCAAAAGAGCAAAAACTAAAAATTTATTTGATGTAGAATGGAAAGATTAGTTGATTGCGATGCTGCTATAGTGTTCAGGCTTGCATTGTTTCCATCTTTTGATCAGCATAATCAAGGGTGTTCTCCATTATCTCTTCAAAGTTAATTTCTTCACCTTCACTTTCTTTTGAACAGTTGAGATAGCTGAGATGGTGAACAACACCAATTTAAGCTGCCATTATAAATTCTCC
>NC_061120.1:214055962-214093877 GCF_002878395.1 Capsicum annuum | reverse complement strand
TTATTTCGTTGCAAACACACCATTTTGACCCTCTGCGTGTATACACGCCTTACAAGCACGTGAAAGGGCTCAAATTTGACTTTTTAGACCAATTAAAAGTTGTCACGTGTAAAATAATTGGTATATAATTTATATTTTTTTTTAAAACAAAAAATTAATATATATTTATTTTTTAAAATTACCCTACCCCCCCCCCCCCCCCCCCCCCCCCCCCCACCGAATCCACCCACCCTTTTTTCTTCAACTCAATTCACCATTAAAGCTCCTCCATTGAAGCTTTTTTTCTAAAAAAAAAAAAAAAATCATTCATTAAAGCTCCATTTTACAATTAAATCATATCATTTAACTACCCATCATTTCTCTTCAACACGATGTCTTCTTCAACATCATTAAAGCTCTTCAACACAATATCACTCTTAAAGCTCCTTCATTGAAGCTTTTATTAAAAAAAAAAAACATATCATTAAAGCTCCATTTTCAGTTAAATCATATTTATTTAACTATCTTTAAAACTCAATTCAATTATAAAACTCTCAATTCAATCATAAAAATATTTTTTGAAGTGATTTGAACCAAAAAAAAAATTGACGGGAATGCTGACGGAGTGAGGGGTTAGGGGGAGATACTGATGGGGTGAGGGTGTTGTACGGGGGTGGGGGTAAAGGGAAGCTGCTGGACACGCGGGGGAGGGGGAGGGCAGTTGCTGGATGGGTGTGGGGTGGGGGAAGAGGGGGTGGGTGGGGTGTTAAATTAAATAAAAAGGAAAATTTTATTTAAAAAAAAAATGAAATTAAATGTATTTAACACGTGGCAGCACCTGATTGGTGAGTGTGTTCACTTTCTTTGTTGTGACTGAGATTCAGCAAAAAATGGTGTGTTTGCAACGAAAAAAAGAAGAATCATGAGGTAATAGGTCGAATTCAAAGTTTAGGTGTCTTTTTAAAAATCTCGGCCAACATCAAGGGGGTAATTATGTATTTACTCAATATTTTTTGACTTATTTGTGAGTTTAATAAATATCTAAAGTGCCTATAAGTCAAAATCAGTCATAAGTCTTAAGTTGATCATCCCTAATTTATTACGTTATAGATTATAATAAGCATTTTTAGTTTGATCAAGCTTTTTACTCTTTTCGTGTGACAATTTTTTGCTTCATGAGAGTCAATTCGATTGATTTTTTACACTAGATTGAAGATTAAATCAACTCAATATTTAAAAATTAAAATTTAATATATTCAAAAGTAATACGAGCTGAAACTCTCTTATGTCAATATGATGAAAATATATTTTAAAATTTTAATCAAATTTTATATAGTCTGAATATTGAAAAGCTAAAGGTGCCACATATCCTCTTCACAAAACAAAATCTTGAACTTCCTCTCCCCCCTTCCTTTGTTTCTCCTCTTTTTTAATGATACTTCTAAATTTATAAATCTTGGTAAAAATATTCAGGTATTTTAGTCACTTTAATTTTTTTTTTTACAAAAAAAAAGGAAAAAAGAAAAGTTCATCAACACTTTTTTATCAAACACAATAACTGTTTATTTTAATTTAATCAATTTTATTCAAACATGTAATTATTTATTTATAACATCAGTTGCAACAATTTTATCCAAACATATTTATTTATCAAATCAAATTCACACTTAAAACTTATCATTTCAATCAACTAATCTAAACTGGTAAATAGTACAGTATAATATTTTTACTTTTACTAACTGCTTGTAACAAACATGATATGATAATCTAGAAAAGGAAGTAAATAACTTTGAAATTTGAACTTGTGACATTCATCCTAAGTTTTACTAACATTGATAATAAAATGCTACAGAGTGGTGGAAAATGGTACAATGTTGAAACAGGTAGAAGGGATGGGAATGTTTCCCTTGCATCAAATGTGAATCTTCCTCCTCCATTCATTTCAGTCTCTGATTCCATCAAACTATTTGCCAGCAAAAAACTTACTCCAACGGACATGGTTTATCTTCTAGGTAATTTCCCATTTTACAATCCTTCATTTAATTCTGCATGTTTTTTTTTTTTTAATTGCAATGATGTTTAGTAACTTGTGCACTCCTCGACTATTTTACCATGCACTGATATACCTTCTACGGTAGTGGATATACCAAGTACCTCTATTTACTGGATCATAAATGGGTCGAAGAAATCGTCTAACATTTTTTTACTTTAACTAAGATTTGAACAACGGTCTTAATGGTTCATACCTAAGACTTGAACAACGGCCTCTATCGTTTACACCTCATTTTGTTGCCCATTAGAACGCACCTTTGGATGCTTTCTTATTCTGCATCTTCTTTTTAAATTGTTGTAATCCAAGTTAATTAGCTTTTCTTTCACCTCGACTATTTTACTGAAGATTCAGAGGCGTAGTCATGATTTTTAAGTTTTAAACCATAATTCTTTTTTTGCACTGCATCTTAAATAAAGTATTTATACACATTAAATAAAACTTCAAACTCAAATACAAGGTTCGAGCCTGCAAAGTCTTGGGTCTGCCGAATCCATAACTCTAAATTGATAACCCGACGAGTGTTAGCTACCTTGTATCCAGTTTTAAAAAATGGGGGCGTGAGGCGTGACGTTTTACTTTATACGGGGTGAGGCTTAAGCTTCAAGGCGATGGGATGTAAGCCTATGTATCTTTCAATATTTAACTTATAATATAGTAAAATAGTATAATCAAATAAAAATTTAAAAAAAAAAAGAAACTAATGATTATAAAATTACAGTTAGAAACATTACTAAACAAACTCAAAGAAAGTAAAACTTCTAATATAATTTTGCATGTATAAATAAAGAAATGCTATAAAGCCACAATGAGATGCGAATCTACTCTAGTATCTTAAATTTTAAATAATATAAAAATACATAATTGTAAAATATATTACTATTATACTATGCAATTTACATCCCTAAAACAAAATAATCCATAAACTTTATTAGTACCCTCATAGTAATTTTGAGATATTACTTACATGATCATTTACTTTCAAATATCAATTATTTGAGACGCATGACAATAATAAAATATGATAATTTTGAGATGTATGACAATAATATGAAGATCTTTGATAATTGAAGAAGCAAAATTTGGCTAACTATTTTTCAAAAGAAATGTTAAGTGATATTCAACCTCACAGTATTTTCAAATAATAAATATGCAATACAATGACTTGTTATTTGAGTTATTCTCAATCTTCTTATTCCTATTGATGAAAAACTATTAAGTAGCGTTTATTTATTAGAGAATTATAAGGGCCAACAATGTTAACTAAGGAATTTGACACAATTTACCTAAGATCGGTTAGGCAAGACCCAAGCTTTACGTGTTAGGCATACAGTGAGGCGCTTAGGACATAAGCCTCAAAAAACTAAGCCCCACACCCATGCCTCGAGGCGTTTTGCCAGTGCCTCGCCTCAGGGTGAGTCCCAAAACTGCATTTTAAAACACTGCTTGTAACCAACACAGTCATTGAATAATTTTTACCATCAAGACTTAGCGCGATTAAAATAAATCACCTAGTATTTTTTGAAATTTGAACCCCGATCTCAAATATGTGGATTTTCAATTCCAGGTGGCCACACAGTTGGAATTGCTCACTGCTCACTCTTCCAAGATAGGCTATACAACTTCAACAATACAGGTGGTCCTGATCCAAACATGAGCAAATGGCTACTGTTTGGATTAAGAATGAAGTGTCCTAGAGGTGCATCCTTTGACAACATTGCTCCTCTTGATGTGAGGACTCCATCTTTTGTAGATAACTCATTTTTTGAGCAAATTCAGAGGGGAAATGGGGTTCTTCAAATTGATCAACAAATAGCATTGGATGAATTGACAAAAGGTATTGTGGATGGTATTGTCAAAGACCCTGATTTCTACACTAAGTTTGGAGAGGCCATGGTGAAATTGGGTAGAGTTGAAGTGCTAACTGATGAACAAGGAGAAGTGAGGACATCATGTAGGGTTGTGAACAAGAAGACATCCTCTTTTGGGATTTTCAATTAGCTCAAATATTTTTTTGTTAACGTATTCTCTATGTTGTTCGGACCCTCCAGAAATATTGTCACACTCGTGTCCATGCCTAAAGAAAATGCATCCCCTTTGGATGATCTAACACATGCGTCGCAGTATATTTAAGAGTTCAAATAACATAGCTTATTCTTTATAGTTATTTGCTTATGATAAGTTTTCTTTTGTTTCATTTTTCTTTTGTATTTGATTGGTGTGGATGGGGTGGGTCTAGAGACTCTTCCTTCATTGATTCTTCGGCATTTGAAATTTGAGTATCGCTGTACTTTTTTGCTTGTATGATTTTTTTTCCTTTTTGTGTATTATGTTGTAATTTGATTGATTCTTAATGAAACGATTTTCAGATCACTGAAACAAAAGTGAATGTAATTCTTATCTACCTTGCTGTCATGCCATATTTCTTCTTTTTTAAGCCAGTATTGAGAAGCATCTTAAAGAACATACATAAAAGACAATGTGATAAGTCATACAAGACATCTTTCTTTTTTGTCATCTACTAGTAATAATTTTACTTAGTTGCATATCTACTACTAATAATAGTTTATATAAACTTGACGTTGGAGATATCTGGATCACTAGCTTGCAGCCATCCAAGAACTGGCAAATATGGATATGATTTTCGGCAAATGTACCGAGGGTGTGTTTGGTATGAAGACATTTCTTTCTCGAAGAATAAGTGATTTTTTACTTAATTTTTGGTGTTTGATAAGTGCAAGGAGAAATTAGTCACAAACGTATTTATACATAGTCTAGAGAAATACTACGGGGGGTCGGGTGGGGATTCTATTCTTACTAGAAAAGCTATTTTTTTTATTTTTAAGGAACTTATTTTCACAGAGAAAATATATTTTAAAATATTTAACCAACCAGACCTGACAAAATAGAACGCATCAAATCAGTGGCGGAGTCAGAATATTCACTGAGGGGGTTCAGAAGTAAATATACGGATTAGTCGAATGGGGTTCAACATCTACTATATATAAATAAAAATATTTTTGACCATATAAAAATAGTATAATTTTCCGACGAAGAGGATTCGGATGAACTCCTCAAATGTATGTGACTCCGCCGCTGCATCAAACACACCTTGAGATATTCCCTTATTATATAAGTGCATGCGAGTTCAAGCACCTCTCCGTCGACATGCTAGCCTAAGATCAAGAAAATTTATTTTGAGGGCATTTTAGTATATTTAAGTTTACTTTTGTGCATTATATTACTTGCTTGTTTTCTAGGTTGTAGTAGTATTTTCTTTTAGCTCCCAAAAGTCGATAAAATCAATTGTTTTTCAATTTAATGCCAAACTTGTTCTATCTTTTGAAAAATGGGCCCAGGAGGTTAGGTTTGTAAAGGTATTAAAATGTTGTGATGCTGTTGGTTAAGGAAATTGATGTATTACAGCTACAGTGTAAATACTTTGATTCCTTTGCCAAATTTACCACTTTCTTGCATCATCATTTTGATAACCATGGTACCCACAAAATTTTCACTTCACCAGCCAATATTTTGTCTTGTCAGCCTCTTACATTGAACACTAATGTACGTATCCATGCGATGTACGACGTTAAACATTATTTTTAATTATTTCGTATTGAGATATTATTTTTCAAGCATGCTAAATCATATTATTTTTAAAAAATCAATTATCTTATTATTTTTCAATGAAATATATTTTTCCTACCCCGTCCCCCGTCACCTCCATCCATCTCCACACTCCCTCCCTCCCCTCTCAATTTTTTTTTTTTTTAAAAATAAACCACTGCTTCATCAATCTCCCACCTCTAATCAAATTTATACGACAAAACAATCATGTAATTGTAAAAAAAAATATATGTTTCGTATTTTTTAAATTATATTATTCACAATTCAAATCTCTACATGAGGAAAAATAATCATGTAATTGTGAAAAAACTTTTATGATTTATATTTTTCTTTATTGTATGTTTTACAATTTAAAATTTTCAAATTCTTAATATTAGTTGTTTTAACTTTTAAACTTATATTCTTTCCCCAGCTTTTTAGTTTAAAATTTATCGATAACAATATATGTATTATTTAATTACTTCATTGGGAACAATAACAACACACCCAATATATTTAATTATTTCATTGTATTCTTAAAATTAATTCAAATTCTCCTTGCCCATCTACAGTGTACATATTTTTTGATTATTCATTAATTACTTAATTATTTCTCAACTATTTTTTAATTACTTAATTAATTTACACTACAAAAAAAATCGCGTTTAGCAACAGACCAAAAATGTTGCTAATCAACATATATCCGTCGCTATATCAATTTAGAGACGGATCAACGACGGAATATGTGTCGTTGCTATTTTGAGCGTTGCTAACCATTTAGCAATGGAAAAAATAAAATCCATTGCCAATTTTGCAACGTCATAGAGACGACCTATATCCGTTGCCATTTTGTAGCAATGAATATATTCATTGTTATATTTATAAATGTCGTTACTAATTTCATATTGTATTTCGTCATTTTGATTATTTCGTGACCAAATATTTCATTGCTAGTCCGTCGCAAAAATTATTTTTATTTAGTCCCCAACTTTTTAAAATTCTTAAAATATTCAACATTCATATAAAAGAACTCACATATATAGATAGCAAAATCTAAACATCCACAATACCAAACATAGCAACATCTAAACACATAATTATGTCCAAAACATCCATAGTACCAAACATCAACCAACTATCCTTAAAACAACCCACATCATCCACAATACCAAAGATAGAAAAAGCTAAACACAATTCATGAAAAGCTGAAGATGATGTCTTTCCACAAGAAACACAAAGAGTTTGCCCGTAGTAGCCTTTTGCTTCAGATCCAAGACCAAATACTCTTTGCTTCTTTTTTCCTCCGGCAACTTAGTAATATGCTTCAAATTGATCAATATCAGATTATAATAATGTTTTTTCTCGTAATATTTCTTCAAATCTTTCCTGTAATAGAGGAAGTGAAATTATAACGGATTGTGCTTAAAAATGATTAGATGCCAAAAACTACTTTAAACTAAAAAAATAAGAATGAAGTAAACTACTACATTAAGATTTAGTCTTACATGAACGATTCGGGAACATTCATCAACGAAAGATTTTTCATCATGACCATATGTGTATGCAATCACATGGGACAGAACATTCAGCATTTGAAGGGGGTGTAAAATTTTACATACAGACAATAATCTTTGTGTTAGTCAAACTCTCTTTACATAAGAAAAGTGTATTCAAGAAATAATATATTTAAATATGTATAGCTAATTATAGAAGTTTAGAAGTTGTAGTTCATGTTTTACTAGGACAGTTGAAATCAAATGAAATTGTTGATACTTGAATAATCATATGCACTCCAAAATTGTAACAGCTGACCACTACTTAAATAAAAGAACTACGCAAGTTGTAGATGATCAATGTAAAGTGTGAAATTTCATCAGTAGGGTAGATGATACAGAGGATTCGAATAGATAACCTTAACTAGTCCTAGATTAGAGTTGATTGATTGACTGATTTCATATATGAATTGATAATTCGACCCACACTTCAACAACTTTACTCTATAAGATATACTCGCCACCGTTGACAGATGAGATCCTAATCGTTCTATCTCTTTAACCAATGAACCCAAAAGTTCATAGTTTTGTCCATTATCAACTTATCTCAAATAGCTAACATTTATGTTTTCTTGATTTTGTCATAAAAAATCTGAGAAGGCTTGACTGAAAGCTGAAATTTTTAGAGACGCACAAAGGCCAAAACCAAGGAGGGGAAGGGTATAACACTTGGGAGATAAACACATTTTTTCTTGGGGAGAGAGGATGCATGAATGTGTAAGATTGTAACAGCATGGCGTCATTTTAAATCTGATGGTTATTTGCAACAGTTTAGCTCAGAACAGCTGACATAACATTTATTGGAAGATAGATAGGTTCATTAAATAAATAGAAATTAATTGGTAATTTTGTTGATCAGCACAATTTTGAAAAAACAAAAAATGTCACTGTGCAGGCAGCAAGATATATACATGTATGCACCTGGTAAATTCGGCTTAAGGTCTACTGTCAATTGTACTGCAGTGAGAGAATCATCCTCGCCTCTTGTAGCCAGCACAACTCTAGAGTTCCCAATATTACCAATAACAAGATTCTTACCCTGTCAAAAAATAAAATAAAAGTTTTCATTATTTAGAATAAAATGGTAGAAAAACTAGCTAGCTTCAACTTGCTGAATATGTCGATGAACCTGTTTAACCAGGGTTACAGCTGTTGTTCCACTACAGAAGCAATCGATATTTGTATAGCTTCTGAGTTCTCTATCCATAACCTTATAAGCCTTCAGAAATGACTCCTTTAATGTTTGAAATACCTTTAGGTGCTTTTCAGTCTCTTCAATATCAATGGAGAATCTCGACTCCTCACCAGCGATGAGGAAAGCATTATCAAGATATAGGCTACTCCCCGTGTTGAGATTGATCTCTCTTAGAACATCTTTATTTTTCTCTTAGAACATCCTCGGGAAAGCATCCTCACCTTACATTTCTACGTGGGGCTGTTATTTTTAGCTTGAACCCGTGACCTACTGATCACATGGCAGCAACTTTACCAGTTACTCCAAGGCTTCCCTTCCCAACCATGAAAAGAGGAAGGACAGTAAATGGAATGATGAGGAACCCATCCTATATACATGTCCAATAACAATTACATATCCCAAGAGAAAACCTTTCCTATCCCGTTAGGAAGTAGTGACATAAATTAACTATCGAGAAAGAGTATTCAGTAGCCAAGTATCTCATAATATTGTCTTGCATTCGTTATTGATCTTCTTCCACAGATATACACATACAATATGGACGTTAAAAAATAAAGTATTTTTTCAATTTCCAAATGGCTTTTCATGTAACTGTGTACTTATCCATGAAAGGAACAGGAAGTAGCTAGCCATAATATGACTATCTATAAAGAGTATGCAATAGTCAAGCCTCTCATAACATCATTCGTCATTAAACTTCTTCCACAGATATCCACTTGCAACATAGAAGTCAGAAACTAAAGCATTTGTCCAACTTACAAACAACATTTCTAATTTACTGAATTTGCTAATATGAGGTCATTCCCATCCTCCATTCATTTGCAATAAAATAAAGCAAATATAACGCAGTGAAGTTTCACAGCTATATAAAAAAAGTGCTAAAAAATAACTTGACGGGGTCATGGAAAGATTTTTTGTTTCACAGATCCAAACACGACTTTTTCAGGAGCAACTTAGAGAAGTAATGTCAAACCCTTACAAAATTAGCAAGTTGTAGATTGTAAAGGATTATATGACCGACACTTGAGATATCCCACTGATCAACCCAGGAATCTTTGCAATCAGCATATCCTTGGAGAAGTAGTTCTTATGTACTCTCAGCAAATATCAACACATGAACAACTTGATGGTAGTCTCCATCTCTATGACCACCCCTCTGGGTTTAGAGAAGCAAATTTTTTCTCTAGTTTTTACAAATCTTAACTTTTAATCACATTAATAATACTCAATTACTAGAAATAAGCCAAAATAAAGTCCGCAGAGATCTTTTAAATTTAAAATAAGAAATCCAAGCAGATATGAAAATTTTCTTATACTACACTGAGACAACTAAGCGAGAAAATATGGTACATGCTATTGTCTACCGATTAACTATAAAGACATATAACATCAACAGTGGTAAGGAAAATCTAAGTGAAAGAGCTCAAACAATCCTAAACCTATCATTTACAAGTGATTTCTAACATAGAAATTAAGAAATTGAAAGAGAAAAAACAACTCACATTACGAGATTTAGAATCGTAACTCTAATTTAGATTTGAAATTGAGCGATTGACTCCCTTTTCGATTGATATTGATCGATTTCCTTTTCTCAATTGAGAGAAAAGGAAAAGGAGAGTTTGTTTTTGGAGAGAGGCGGATGATACTATGTTTTGGGAACAAAGTGAAATAAAAGACTTTGCCCTAATATTTAGTTGGTAGGGTGACGGATTCAGCAACGGATTTAAAATCCGTTGCTAATTATTTATTAAAAAATAACTAATATATTTTTTAAAAATGATAAAATAATTTTAGTGACAATAATTTCGTTGCTATTTCTGTTTTCACCATGTCAAAAAAAATTCCACCTTTCATGTCTCTAATTTTATCACCAAAATAAAGGAGCCAATATTTACCGTCAAAATATAACAACAAATTTTATTTTATGTCGCTAATTCGTCACTAATTAGGCTACTAATTTTAATTTCATTTATTTAGCGATAAAAATTCTATTATGTTGCAATTCCGTCGTTAATTAGCGACAGAAATGTCCTTGTTGCTACAAATTCGTTGCTAAACACAATTTTTTTTGTAGTGATAAATCTCCTAGCTATTCTCAAAGTACATTTTTTTCGTAATATATTTTTATTACTTTACATTTCTCTAATATGACTGTAAATTAATTTTTTTGTGTATTACACACATCAGTAGTTAAGTTTTCTTGTTTCTTATCTCAACATACAAAAATTAAAATAAATAAGTTTTGTTATACATAATAATAAATAATATATAGATTATAAAAGACTCCAAAATAAACGAAAGATTCAAATTTAGGTTTGTTATGCATAACAAATTACGTGAGTTTATTTAGGTTATTAATAAAAGTTTTGGGTTTCTCTGAATTATATATTTTTGAACTTAAGTACAAATTTCAAATATAAATTTAGTTTTCAAATTGACCTAGTTTTTTTTTATATAAAAATGCTCATGTGTAAAAGTCACACTTAAAATCAGTTATATTTTTTAAATAATTTTTTTAATAAAAATCATAGAGATCTTGCTACAATTCACCTGCACAAAAAAAAAACTCATCAATTGTAAACATAAAATTTGTGAGCTCGCATAAAGTAAAGAATATGACATTACAAATTTTGTGTGAATTGACGATGATTAAGGAGATCAAATAGGAGAAGGGAGCATAATGTATTTTAATTTTAAACTAACTCAAATTTTTAATTTTGATTCAAAATTTATCATAAGTTTCTCGTGAATTAAATGAATAGATCACTACAGAATAAAAAATATAAACACATAAACTAAAATAAATAGTTATTTAATAACATAATAATATAAGAATGATAACAAAAGATTAGCATTTAAAAAGCTAAATGCTTGAAAAAATTTCAAGAATTACTTGCTTGAGTTCAAGCATGCTTTATACCTGCAAATAAATCATTCAGCAATAACATATTAGATTAGTTGATTCATCGAAATAAAATAAAATATCTAAACATACACCATTAAAAATAATGACAAAGAATGTACTAAGATTATGAATAAATATTCAAAAATGTATTCTAAAAAATCCTGTCACAAAAAGAAACTCAATATGTATATGTAGATAAAGAAATTATCATGAATCTTAACAAACATGATATACATGTTAGGAATTATAGAGAAAAAAATAGTAACAATAATTTAATTATTAAATTAAATAGTAACAATAATTTACTTATTATATTGGATTATCGCAAAAAACAGAGATACTAACATCATAACATTAAGCATTAACAGAGGAAAATGAAGCTGAAAATGTCAGAATCTTTCTGTATTTAAAAAGTAAAATTGTTAAATGAAAACATAATAAAAGTTGAAAAATATGAAGAATACATTAAATAAATTCGCGAATAAGCTAATGAATAATACCCCCCTCGCCCCCTCCCTAGCAAAAAAAAGTAAAAGCTTAACATTATTTATCACTGTAATGTGTAGTAGTATATATTGAAGAGGTGAAGAAGTTAGAATATCATTTCAATTCGAACTCTGTTTAAATTTAAATTAAAATGCCATCTCAATTTCTTCCTTATCCTTAATTTTTCATGTACAATGTGTATTTATCTTATAATCTATAAATTTGAATTAAGAGAAACATTTGAAATCAATTCAAATATTTTTAATAATATTAGTATTATCATTACTTTTTTTTTTTTTAAATTATTATTATTGTTACTATTACTACCAACACTATTTTTTTAAATTTAAATACTACCAGTACTTCTACTATTACTACGTAATACAATTCTATTAAAATATTGGCAGTACTTCTACTATTTCATTTAATATTTAATTAAATATATTAAAATATATTATATTACTACTGTCACTACCACTACTATTAGTATATACGCACTAACACTACTATTTGCTGGAGAAGCCTAGATCACTAGTTTTATACTATCGAGAAACCTCCCTATGCCCGCATCCCTGGAACTTGCTTTGCTTTTTTGCTTTAAAGACCGTTCCTGCTTCACACCTTCTATGATAGGGGAAATACTTTCGCATGAGTACTAATTTGATTCGCATAAACGAGCCTCTTCTGAGCCCTTGAGATTTTACATATTAGCTTCAGAAGATTCAATTGGATCATTCTTGGCACAGAAGAATGAGGAAGCAAAGGTAGAGTGTGCTCTGGAACTCCAACACTTGGGTTGAACAAAAAAGGCTCAATCTTTCACTATTCAGGAGTAAGAAAAAGCAAATGCGATCGTCGCAAGACGCCTTGGAATTCCATTGTGTAGGGAAGTAGGATCTACTGAATAAGTCTCCAATCAATCTCCGGAGGATGAGAAAATGGATTTGTCTCTTTCATTTAGTGTTCATTATCGAATCGGACGCTTAACCCCCGCCCCTAACTACGGGGGAAGTCACACTTTAACTTCCTACCTTGACCTAGGCCTCACATCGATCTTTCTATCCACTGAACTCATCAATCAACCTTGACATTGACTCTCACTACGTACTCCAACTTTATCGATTAATAAAGACGCTTTATCTAATGAAAAAAGAAGAATACTAGGAAAGTAATTGAACAGAAAAGGCTCTGTAAGAGAAGAGCTAACTGGAGTATGCCTGGAATGACGAACAAGGAGTATGAGAAGAGCGTTTCGAAGGTCATATCGGGTTTGCTGGTAAAGCTTATGTTCCAGGTTAATAAAGACTAAAAACTAGTACTGCTAACAAAAAGCTAAAAAAGCGAGGCTGCTAAAGAAGAGCTTGTTCTGGTTTGGATACGATAATAAGAAGAACGGAAGTACAAGAGGACAAGAAGGAGAAGAAGCGAGTACAGTTTCAATTCAGTTTCACTTGCTTAGTAACCTCTTTTCCGGTCAGAGATAGGAAAGAATCCAAAGCTTGCAAAGGATGTTAGGCTTCAAACGCTATTAGGACAAATAAATTGGAAACCTAGGATGAAATAGCCTACCTTAAATACAGAATCAATTACCAGATGGGTTGGCTAGCCCACTTGTACGTAATAGAATCGAAATCAAGAAAAATTCCCCTAATGGGAGTGAATATAGGGATTTCCCGATGAACGAATGCAATACATGAAAGGCTAGAGGATGTAGTACTGGACGTCGACTTCACATACGACATTTTTAGCTTCTACTTTTCATACAAAGAGAATGGGCATCCTGAAAAACTTAAAATATTACAGAATGCTTACCATCTTCGATTCGGTCTATTCTAAGTGGTCCATTGGGTAAGCAGCAGAGGGAAAAGGTCTATACCCATTACCGTAGCTAAAAGGGTTCCCTTTCTTACTTGATTGAGACTGAGAGTCAGGGCATTAAAGGTCTTAGGAATCCCATCCGTAACGAGCTAAAAGTGGAACAAACGTTCATAGCCTTTTGCTTGAGAGTAGGACTTGTGAAGTCAAAGACTTCAACCTGCTGCTTGACTGCTCGACTTGTCTATTGAAGAAGCTCTTTACCTTTAGGCACCAGGAGTAGGCAAAAAAAGATGGGCTTTTCTCCAACTGGCACGATTGAAATAGATGGCTAAGAAGGTACGAAGTGAATCGACTCTAAAGGAGAGGAAGGAGTCCATTGGATAAGGTTACATCATTCCTCAACTTTTTGAATTTCATTCTCTTGAGAATTCGGGTTGCAACCAAAAATAAAACTTGGTAGCACTCTAATCAACTGTGATTCCTCTTGTTGAAAAGAAAGATGCATCTTTTTTTTCCTCAAAAGCTGTCGTACATTTCTTTTTTAGATAGGTATACTTGGGCCTTCACTAACCGTGTGAGGACTTTTTAGGAAAAAGATGTCCAGCCTACAAAATGAACTAAAGACTATCTGATGAAAAGCTTTTTTATAGTCAAAATAGCTTATGAAAGAAAGAGAGCAGAAGTATGACCTTTTCACAAAGAATAAAAATAAAGCAAGATTTCGACTAGGCACGTATCGAAGGAGAAAAGGAGGAGGTATAAATAGCATTAGTAGGAACAGCAGGAAGCGAATGAAAGTGATTTTGTTCTCAAATCAGCACACTAGGAATCGAAGATTAAAGATGATTTTCGACAAGCACACATTCATAGGTTGTTAGCAGGATAAGGCGAGAAAAATATTGAATGAGTTCAAAAAACATTTATCTAAGCTAAGCCCAATTAATCCTACTATCTTCATGAGCAAAGACTGGCCTGGTACAAGTCTCAATTGAGGCAGAAAAAAGTTGGATTCTTAACCCTGAAGGGGGATCTTGCAACATAGCTTCATATCTGATCAGCTGATAGGAAAATTCTTCTAAAGAAGACGTATTGAGATTTCCTTCCTTTGCTAACCCCCATAATTGAAAAGAAAAGTTTCGTGTCCAGTTCAGGGGAAGGACAAAGGAAAGATTCAGCGAAGGATAAGGTAGAATGAAATCTTCCGATTTAGCTCATTTAGTTAAGGTGCCCAACAATTGAGTTCCATAGCTTGGGTAGGCATCCGTGAAAGGTATTGCGGTGCATCCATCTAGAACATCCCTCAAAATGATCCAAAATAAGAATGATTATGTTCAAGTAGAGATCTCACCAGTGGTAGAGGCAAGGAAGACCTATACTATTGATTTCCCGATACCGAGACTCTACTCTAGACAACTATAGTCTCTAGATAGCCTTAGCTAAGGTTTTGATTTTGATAGACTAGCCTTGTCTTCCCTATAGAGGAGATAGATTGGTCTATAAAAGCTTTTGGAACTAGAAGAAGGAATATTGGAGCTATTACCTTAGTGACATTAGCATCTTTCTTTTAAACATTCGAACATTGTAGGCTCTCCTCCAACAAAGGAATGGGAAAGAAAAACTCACATTCTCAAATAAGCAAAAAGTCTAGGAAGATATCAACTATGGAAGGAAGGTCTCCTGTAAACCAAAAGGTCCTACTAAGTGATCTAAGTCGAACCTCTTCCTTGAATGGTTAAGGAAAGATTTCATATAATGCCTTTATTCGTACTGGACTCTTTGACTTGGTTGGGACTGTAACCTTGAATTAGTGGGGAGACTGCTACTACTACTATTTTCTCATTGAGGGAGAGGTGGGCGAAGGGTGGATTTTTTATCTATTTCTAAACCAAGAAGATGTCTCTTCTTTCTTTGACCTTTCCACGAGCTTCGTCTAGTTTGTGGGGAGCATAGTATATAGAAGTAGGATTTGATACTTGGATATTTTTTGTATCAATGATTATTCTTAGATTTTCTAAATGATGAAGAGATAAAAAAATTTCACTATTCTGAAATGTTGATTGTAATAGTAATAGTATTACGGAGTAAATCAACTGAGTATTCAACTTTGGAAAGTCTTTCGAATTTTTATAAGAAAGGAACTGATGCATACATAAGGAAAGTCGTGTGCAATGAAAAGTGCAAGCACGGGAGAGATCTTTACTTGTTTATTTCATTTCAGATTAACATTGATTTTATTTAACAAGGAACTTATCTACTCCATCAGACTAGTTTCAGGTTCGAATCTCGGGCAACCCACTATCATATCAAAATTCTAATTCTCTACAAAGAAGTCCGTATTTTTCCAATCAACTTCAAACAAAATTGGAACATATCCACATACACCTTGGTTGACACGAGCATATAAGTCATGTTATACTGTTGAATAACAAGCCTTCTATTTTGATTTGTAGAAAACTCGTGTGCTTGGAAGTCCCTGATGAAATAATAAACCAAGATTTTACCAGGACTATAATTTTTAGAGAGAGGCGAAAGTGAACCCAAGCTAAAGGAGCTCTAAGCCCCAAGCCAACACTTTCTATTCTCTTGTTGGTGATCGTGTTTGGTAGATCTTCGGTGTATCAATAGTCTTCTCGATTTTCCACTCGATAGATCCTGCAAATATGTTGCTAATTTGTGGGTGCCTATTCTTTGATCCAAAATGGTGATTCACCGTATTCCCTTATTTAGTCAGGAATGGAGTCATGGATGCCCAACTCAAGATAAGTCCTAAGGTTCTGTTAAAGTATCCTTAATAGCATCTCTTTCTCTAGAATCCAGGCTTGTAGATCTTTAGCGAATTAACAGGGTTTCTTTCGTAATTAGGTTATTCTTCAAACCTTGTTTGTTACTGAGCTGGGTAACTTAAACCCTATCCCCTTCCTTTCTTAATAGTAAATATATATAGAGTTGGATACTTCCTCGATAGGGCATCTCAATCTGGCTCTTAATTTATCGTGTAAGGAACGAAGACCATAGACAGAGGTTAATAGATCCTTACTTGTAATTGAGATAGGGGCTCGTTCGATACATGTATTTCATTTTGATATCTTCCCTCTCTTCTTTTTATAAAAAATACTCAAAAAAAGGAGTCAACCTATCTAAACTTCTCTACAAAAGTCTTCCCCTCGCTGCCGGTCTTTAAACTTGCAACTGGTATCTAAGTATAAGACAAGAGATTTTTCTTGATTTTAATTTTGATATTTCATTAGGAGCCTTATCAAGAATGTTTGGAACCGGTCTAACCTATGAGACTACTCTAAAAGAGGCTTCCTACCAGCACTAGAGTGGGATAAGTCAACTTTGCCTTAGGGCAATCCCTTCCCCTACTCGGTCAAGCAACAGACTTTTTTTAACAACCTCTTATGATTGATTCAATTCCTCCAAGATTGGATTTATTCTTACCTATGATATCCCCAAGAGCTAATTCGATAGCAGTTGCATCTGAGCTAGCTTAGAAAGAGAGGAGACATCCTTATCTGAGCCGATCGTTAGCGTATTTCTTCTTCTCGAGTGAAGTAACTTACTCTTGAACTGTGCGTTAGGGAGTCATACTATTCTTAGTTATCATTTATGTTTGCACTGTGTGAGTTCTATCTAGGAAGCAAGCACCGCAAAGGGTTGATAGGGCAGCTCAATTGGTAAAAAAGGAGATGGTACTGAAGTAGGAGGCTCGTAGATTCTACTAGTGCAATGACTAGTCTAATCTCTTTTCTCTACATGAATGTGTTATCTAAGTCTTTTAACTAGTCCAATGAAAATCTCCTCTATTGCAGCAAAAGTCAAAAAAAGGGTACTCGCGCAGCAGCCTGCTTGCCAAAAATGAAAATCCTTACTAGCCAAAGTAAGGGACTTTCTTACTGGAGCATACATAACGGACAAGGACTTAGTTGACTATTCTTATCCTGTTATTCAAGAATCTTTCCTCAGAATGGATGATGAATGGAAGCGAGATTGGATTGACGTATAGAAACTACAACTACAGATTTGTTCCCTTTCTATTAGGGAATCCTGACTAGACTAGGGAGATATAAAAGTAATGTTGATGCTACGAAAAACAAAGTCATTGCATAAGTAATAAATTATCTAATTTCTTATTAGAAGTCTCTTTGTCTAGATAAGTCTCCTTTATCGGGGGGTTCCCACAGAGAATTCTTGCTCTGGCTTGCCAAAATCCTTTAATTTTGAGAATGTTGGATGTATTACACACTAATGGAATTGCGTAATAAGGATTTTCACTAGCTTAGTGAATCGATTTAAACTAGTAAATAGAGTATGTTTTTGTTGGCAGTGAGTAAATCTTTGATTCAGAGGGTGGAAGATGTTATGACTCTGAAGTGGGTTCTTGGCTTAGGTTCACACTTTATGTTATCTTTCCTCAAAAAGTCATTTACAGTCTTCTATGAGTCCCTACTTATGGTAGGTAACAGACCCTCGCCATTGCGATTATCATCCCTAATCAGAAAGAGTTTTTGTTTGCACGGGTTTACCTAGTTGAACATAGCGCTAAACCATTCCGCTATTATGCTTTTATTGAATTCTAGTTTCATCAGCCATCCTCATAGATGTGGCTCTTCCTGGAAGTGAGAACATTTATGCCCCGACCAAGGAAATAAGGAGAAGATTGAAAGGGTTATGAATTCCATTGAGTTAGCCCTACTTGATCGAATCAGCCAGCCTCTTCTATTCCACTTGCAACCTCTTTAGAATTCCAATGTTGCTGGAAATGGTATGCTTGAGGGTGAAAAGCTGTACTCAACTTCATTTGTGTTCCCAAACACCTCTGAAAAGACTTCCAAAAGTTTGCAGTAAATTGGGTTCCCCGATCTGATATAATAGAGATTGGCACTCCATGTAATCGGACTATCTCTTTAATGTACAGCTTCGCATACTCTTCAACTGTGTAAGTGGTCCTAACTGGTAGGAAATGTGCGGATTTGGTAAGCCTATCAACAATCACCCATATAGAATCAAACTTCCGGGATGTACGAGGTAAACCAATAACAAAATCCATGTTGATCATGTCCCATTTCCAGCTTGGAAGATCAATGCATTGCATATAACCTCCGGGTTTTTGGTGCTCAACTTTAACTCTTTGACAATTTGGACATTCAGTTACAAATTCTGCAATGCTCTTCTTCATGTCATTCCACCAATACACATCTTTCAAATCTTGATACATTTTGGTTGATCCTGGATGAATGGAATACCTTGAAAAATGTGCCTTTGTCATAATCTTCTTTCTTAGCCCGTCTACATCCGGCACACACAATCGGTTTTGGCACTGAAGTACTCCTTCTCGCGTAAGCTCAAATGCCTTGGTCGCACCACTCTAAACATTCTCCTTAAGCTATAATAAAATAGGATCTGCATATTGCTTCTCTTTCACTTCAGCTACTAATGAAGATTTCGCAGCATTATGTACGATAAGCTCTTTATTCGGAGTTTCAAGAAGGCGAACTCCCAAACTAGCTAACTGGTGAAGATCTCTAACCATCCCTTGCCTTTCTATAGGCGCCATCATAGCCTTACGACTTAACGCATCAGCTACCACATTTGCTTTCCCTGGATAGTACAAGATATCAACATCGTAGTCCTTTAATAGTTTAAGCCATCTCCACTGCCTTAAATTTAGATCCTTCTAATTAAAAATATATTGCAAGCTCTTATGGTCAGTAAATATATCATCATGAACCCCATATAAGTAGTGGCGCCACATTTTTAAAGCAAAAATAACTGCTGCCAGCTCAAGATCGTGTGTAGGATAATTTTTCTCATGTGGCCGCAATTGTCTAGAGGCATATGCTATTACCTTACCATGCTGCATCAATACACATCCTAAACCAATTTTGGAAGTATCACAATACACTGTATACCCTTCGGTGCCTTCTGGAAGTACCAACACGGGTGTAGAAATCAACTTGTTCTTTAAATCTTGAAAACTCTTCTCACAGGCATCATTCCATTGGAATTTGGATGCTTTATGGGTTAGCTTGGTTAAGGGTGCTGAAATGGAAGAAAAGTCTTTAATAAACCTTCTATAATAACCGGCCAACCCGAGAAAACTACGAATCTCCGTAGGCGTTGTGGGCCTTGGCCAATTCTTCACAGCTTCTATCTTTTGAGCATCAACCTTTATCCCTTCACTAGATACAATATGACCCAAAAATGCCACCGAATTTAACCAAAACTCACATTTAGAGAACTTTGCATAAAGCTTACAATCACGAAGAGTCTGCAATGTCTGTCGTAAGTGATTGGCATGGTCCTCTTCTGATCTAGAATAAACAAGAATATCATCTATAAAAACCATCACAAATACATCCAGGAATGGCTTAAACACCCTATTCATCAAATCCATAAAAGCTGCGGGTGCATTTGTTAGCCTAAATGACATAACTAGAAACTCATAATGACCATACCGTGTTCGGAAAGCTGTCTTGGGTATATCCTTCTCTTTGACCCTTACTTGGTGGTAACCTGACCTCAAATCAATCTTAGAAAAGCACTTGGCGCCCTGTAACTGATCAAATAAATCATCAATTCTTGGGAGAGGATATTTATTCTTAATAGTCACCTTATTCAATTGTCGATAATCAATACACATCCTCAGCGAGCTATCCTTTTTGCGAACAAATAACACTGGTGCTCCCCAGGGGGACATACTAGGCCTTATGAATCCCTTCTCTAGCAAATCTTTCAATTGCTCTTTCAATTCTCATAATTCTGCTGGGGCCATTCTATACGGAGGAATGAAGATTGGTTGGGTGCCTGGTATTACATCAATACCAAACTCTACTTCTCGTTCAGGAGGCAAACCTGGAAGATCTTAAGGAAATACATCAGAAAATTTATTTACCACCGGAACAACATGAAGAGTTGGTGGCTCCGCTTCTGTATCCCTTACTCTAACTAAATGATATATGTATCCCTTGGAAATCATTCTTCTCGCCTTAAAATAAGAAATAAATCTACCTCTTGGCACGCTAATTTCACCTTTCCATTCAAGGACTGATTCATTTGGAAAATGGAAATATACCTTTTTCGTGCAGCAATCAATTGTGGCATAACAAGACGCCAACCAGTCCATACCCATTATAACATCAAAACCTACCATTTCTAACTCCACAAGATCAGCCATCGTATCACGACCACAAACAGTTACTATGCAGTTTCGATAAACCCTTCTAGCTATAATAGATTCCCCAACCGGTGTGGACACTTCAAATGGCTTAACTAACAGTTCGGGTGTTCTTTCGAACCTTCCAGCAACCAATGGAGTAACATAAGATAATGTAGAATCGGGATCAATTAAGGCATATAATTCAAATGAAAAGATAGACAACGTACCCGTAACCACATCTGGGGAAGCCTCTAAATTCTTTCGATCCTCTAGAGTATACGTACGATTTTGAGCCCCGCTAGAACTCGTGGCTCCTCTATCACTTCTAACAGGACCCATTGGTTGTGCACCCCTTCCTGAATAAGGCATTGATGATGATGATGCAACAAATAACCCCGTAGGTCGTGCCATACCCCCTATGCCCCTTCGTGGGCATTCTCTCATCATATGCCCTGACATAACGCACCAAAAGCAAACATTGGTCCCCAGCCGACATATGCCCAAATGATACCTTTCACATTTATTGCATGGCTCTTGAGGAGGTCTTGATTGGCTCATATTCCCTTGCCCTTGGTACCCCACTGTCCGCGAACTCTGACTCTTACTTCTGTGCCCAAATTGATTTCCTCTGAACCCTTGGAACTGTGGTGGGGCACTAGCTGCAGAATAAGAGGATAATGGCCTAGGTGGTCTAGCAGAAAACTGTGGTCTGAACCCTCTTTCGGATGCCATGAACTGTCCTGTAGATCTGGCCCTCTTGGAATATCCTCTTTCTGATTCCTGTGTTCTTATCCTCTGCCTCTAATCTTCCATTTCCTGTGCAAAAGCTTGGATTCTCGCTATGTCCATATCTTTGTTCAAAGCAGCAATAGTACAATCTCTAACCAGATATGGATTTAGCCTATCCACATATTGATGAACTCTGTCATCCATAGTAGCTACAACATTAAGAGCATATCTCGACAAGGAATTAAATCGGAGACTGTACTCCCTCACGCTCATATTCCCCTGACGAAGATTTAAAAACTGATCTGCACGGGCCTGACGAATCTCGAATGGAAGATAATGATCAAGAAATGCCTCTTTGAACTCTTTCCAAGTAGCTGGGGGTGATTCAATACCCCTAGATCGTTTCCAGTCCTCATACCAATATATAGCCTCCCCTTTAAATTTATACGCCGCTAACTCCACTGTCTCTCTACCCGTTACGTGCATAACATCCAAGGACCTTTGAATTTAATCAATAAAGTCCTGTGGGTCCTCGTTAAGATCTGATCCAGTAAAAGTGGGAGGATCCATCTTAAGAAAATCCTGTGTTCGAAGGCTAGCCGCCCTATCTGTACCACTAGAACCCGTAGTAGGAATGGCTTGCCCTTGAGCTTGCCCAGCAACTATACGAGTCAAAAGTTGCACTGCATTTCTACGATCTTGATCAACAACATTAATAGGTGGCTCTGCGGATATAGTTCTCCTCTCCCTTATTTCTTCCGGACTGGAGGAAGTTTCTCATGCATGCTCAGCTGGAGCCTCACTTTGATTAGCTGGTATAGTGGGTGACTTACTAGTCCCCTCTCCGGCAGTCACATCTACTTGCTTATCGGTATTCTTGCTTCGGGTAACTGGCATCATTACTATAATAAGAGAAACAAACGGATTCAGTGGTCAACTATGACTTCATATACAATATAGGCTCTATCGCACGATCTAAGACATAAAGAAAAGAAACAATTTCCTAAATGTCCATAGCCTTCTGTTTATAGATGTGGTGGACAACACACCGATAAACAAGACTCTACATAGACACGGCTTTGTAGACTCACTAGGACGAACCGCTCTGATACCACTTTTGTCACGCCCCAAAATCCCATCAGGCCGGACTGGCACCCGAAGCCGAGAAGGACCGGGAGAACCCGTTCAAATACCTGTACGTTCACTTACATGTCACCAAAAATTTGGACAACACTTCATTGCATATAGAAGGGTCTAATTACCTGTATCAGCACAACACGCACAAATATAAATATATATAATACTTGGCCGTCGGGGCCACCACATATACAAATATAACATCACTATATAAACTTCCATGACTTTACCCTTCCTTATGTCTACAAAGCCTCTAGGATATACATGACATAACTAGGGTCGGGACAAACCCCCGCCCACACATGACTCCTGTACAATAACAAAATATAAGGGACCGACTCGGAAAGCTCCGAAGCAAACTGGAGCTCACCAACAATAGCTGTATGACCTGGCTCCTATTTATGCTGTGAATGAGCTGAAGCACCCGTGCCTGCAGCATGAAATGCAGGTCCCCCGTGAGGGACGTCAGTACGAAATATGTACTGAGTATGTAAAGCTGTAAATAATCATATGTGGTATGGGGGATCAAGAAAATCAGACGCAAGTGAATAAATCATAATAGAAGTGAACCACACTTCATAAACACTTTTAGGATCATGTACATTATCTTATCATTAATCTGAATTGGGTTCTTGAATTCAAACACATTTGTGGAATGGTATACATTCGTTCATTTCATTCTTTACAATTATCATTCGCCATTACCTCCTCCTCCTGAACCTCCAACCACCTAACAATAATCAATACTGTACCATACTGTGACCATTAGGCTGCCCCCAGTACATATCAACTGTAATCATATCAAATATCGGGATCAGCCCATGCTAGGCTTAAGCCCCTGAGCTACCACCCACACGTATATCAAGTAACACACATAAGAGATCTTTCCAATAACTTAGTTCAAAAGCTTTTGAGATTATTACATTAGTGTTCATGCCAATATAGTACCTTTGGAATAATGATACATCAATAGGAACCAAGTAATAGACTTTCTATACAATAACGATGTAATAAAGACTCATTGGTACATCAACAATGTGTTTCGGAATCATCAATATCACAACAATGAAATAGGAGCCTTTCGGTATATCAATGAAACATTTTGACACTTTATAGAATGGAAACAACTTCGTTGGTAATGTAGAACAATACATGTTTTTGGACAACCTCGGAATCTTACTTGATGGAACATTGGTGTTTTCATGCCAAAGAACATCGTTAGAGTATGCTTTACATACCTCGTTGTAGATTCGGATACCAATTCAACACAACTTCCCGCCTTTACAAATCACTTATCTACAATGAAATGTTTGGCATCTAGTATTAGCAACCCAACACCACAATTCTCTTCCATAATTCCATACAACCAATATTTGCAAAGCATTCCAAAAACCAACTTGACAATCGGTTTATGTGTATATATATATATATATATATATATATAATCATCATTTCAATACCACATCATCACACCAAATCCCTTCACAATTCAACATAATCCAACTATGCACAAGAATAATCCAACATCATTTCCAATCATCTTTCAACAACAATCAAATAACATACTTCTTATGCTCACATGCATATATATATACATATCCATATAAATAACACCAACATAATTTACATCCTTACCATAAAATGGCCCTTTTGATTTTGAAGTCCTGTTGGCACAAATAAGGGGTGCTTTTCGAAGCCCTCGAGACGGTGAACACAACTACGGAATCAATTTGGATTTTCTACGGTTGAATCACAAGACAATTGGAGTTGAACTTAGGCTAGGGTTTCTTATTCTTCAATAATTTGGATGATAAATGATGGATATGAGTCTAAGTATATGTATATAATGACCAATTTTCGTCCATGAGGTGATGGAAAATGATCATATTACCCTTAAAATTTAAGTAAATCCGAATCTGTTCATGGTGGACTGTTTTGATAGGCTAAAGTAAATGGACCATAACTCTTTGCTCCGATATCGGATTTGGGTGAAATTGGTATTTTTAGAAAGATAATACAAAGGGATTTCATTTAATATAAAGTAGGCCACCCAGTTCGTCCTGTACAAGGAGTTATGATCGTTTGAAGTTGACCCTAAAAATCTGTTTTGAGAGGCTGAAGTAAAACGAGTATAACTCATTACTCAGATGTCGGATTTGGATGAAACCAATTGCATTGGAAAGAAGACTCAAAGATATTTATTTTCATAGGTGGAAGATCTCCCAGTTCATTATATTAAGGGAGTTATGATCGTTCAAAGTTGATCCAAAAAAATGGCTGGCCTCTGTAGTTTGTGTGCAGGAAATTTTCCTGCACATTTACTATTCCCAATATCCCGGACACCGTTTTATAGTTTCGAACGTACTCGATTATATCCGAACCTATCCGTTTTTGGAAATCTTTCTATCGTTGGAAAGCTTATTCAATAACCTTCGTATGGAACCATCGACGGGCAAATTCCGGTATAAATAAAATAAAATAAAATTAATTCCATATAAATAAGACCAATACACGTACTTGAATACGCCAATATATGTACTTGAATACGGGGTGTTACAGAAGCCCCCGTTCTAATAAAACTTCCTTCTTTCGCTATTAAGCAAGTCCCCATTCTACTCGACTGGCTTTGTTAGAAGCTTTTCAAGATATACTCTCTCTGTCTATTGAAATTTGACAGCGTCTTCTTCATACTTATGCCTCGGGTGGGTCAAGTCTAATTTTTCTATCCATAACCGCAGACATAATGGATTCTTTCATTTGAAAAGAAGCCTTTCAAGAAAATTCAATATAGTTGCAAGTTGCTCGAGCAGTAAGTTGAAGCCTGGAACCCTTATGGGTATGGAACCTTTTTTTAAAATACTGGATTTTGTGCTAGTAGTTCCTAGTTGTCTTCAAAGCGGGCCAAACACGTATCTTATTGAAATAGGAGAATTCGTGAACTAACTTGTTGAAAGACCTGATAACTACTATTGAAGTAAAAGATCCTACGAGAGCATTTCTGTCTTCAGATGTGGTATAGGACTTCTGTTTCGTGTAAGTTTTTATATTAGCTTTTATATATATAAGATAAGCGAATTGTTGTGTAACTAGATCCTCTGCTAGAGTCAGAGTTTCTGTGTAGCTAGGTTCACCTGCCCAATGCCAATGATACGAATTTTCTACCCCTGGGGGCTCAGAGAAAAGTCTACTTGCATTTGTGTTGCATGTGAAAAAGCTTTCCTTCATGCGGGAACCTTCCTTCTTCAAAAATTGATGCTCAGTTCTGTTCTCCCGTACACCTGCTTTTGCAAGGCTAGCCAAGAGAGAGGTACTTTCTCGGGTTTGGTTTACCTAGGTAGGAAGTGCGCTTGCAGTGCTTCTAGTAACTATTGTGAAGTACGATATATTTTTATTTCAGGGGTATGAATTCTTCTTTCTTTGGCTTAAAAGCTAGGTTTTGTGGTTCGTTATCAATACCTATTTTAGAGAGATATAACCTCCTTGTTTGCCTCTCAATATACGGGTCTTTCCCCATCCCTCTCTCTCGATGTGGTGTTTTTCACTCTACTCTATCAATACTTTATCACAATGCCGAAAGGTAGAATTTCAGGTCTTTTGGCAATACAATAGAAGACATATTACTAATTGATTCATTGGCCATTTTGTGTTCGAATTCTAAACTGGCGAGGTGCTGCTGGATGCTTTTGATCAATAGAAAACGAAGAAGAAAAAGATAAAAAAAGGTTATGATGAGCTTGAGTCGAGTTAACAAAAAGCTTATGATGAGCTTGAGTAATGTCAATAAAAAGCTTATGATGAGCTTGGATAGAGATGCACAGAGGAAGAGAACGAATGTCAGCTTTGTTTTTCTTTTTTTTGAAACGCAATTTTCTCAGTCTCACTATCCTTTTACTTACTCATATCCTTTTTACACTTTAATTGAGGCTTTTCTTTGGAAGCCGTTTTTTTGTTCCATTTCTTAGCGATTTTTTTTATTTTTGCCTTTCTTTGATGGATAGAATTCCTCTTTCCGTCGGAGGCGATGGAAGTGGTCCTAGCTTATCGAAAAAACCTTCCTTTGATATCAATATACCCTCGATTGAACACCAGGTATATGAGCTCATGGAAGAGGAAATCAAAAGGAGAAAGGCAAAATTAGATGACCTCCTAGAACCTCTCATTCAAAGAGAGGCAGAAAGGTATTGACAGTGCCCAAGCGCACACGCAAGTGTACGTGGTTTTATCAAGTAGTAAAGTGACTTAAAGGAAGCCCAAGTATCAATATCTCAGGGACTTGAGTTCGGCACCTATTCAATTCTAGTTTAACCAATTGAGAAAAGGAGTAAATAGAGTTTTAAAGTTGTAATTAAAACTAAACTAAACTAATGCAAAAAAGTAATGACTTAGGACAATCTATGGATAGTGGCCCAGGTTTAAGGCTTACAAACAATCATACTACGCTATTGAACTTCATTCGCTAAATTGCTTGTCTTGGTTGTTGATTCGTAGGGTTAATTGCATGATTACGGTTTCCCAACCTCTAATCGTTTACCTAAGTTGAACCTTACAACTATATCGTTGAGCGGGGATGTAATAGTTCACTTAAGTTCTTTAAAAATATCATCCTACATGTGATACAAGGTCGACAAGGAAGACACAAAAACATACACCAAAATAGTCAACGATTTGAAGAATCGAGGACCCCCTTTGATGACCTCTCTCGGATTCACAAGAAGAATAAGAAAGGAAATGATATCAAGAGTAAAACACACTAAAAACAACAAAAACACTTGATGAACAAGATGCAATAACAACAACACACGGTTACAAGACAAGAACACAAATGGATTACACTAGATATAGACATACGATTACAAAAAAGTAAAGATAGATAGATAGATAGACAAATGAAGATGTAATATTAACAATCCAAAATCTTATTCCACTTTTGGACCTTTAATATCATACACAACCTAAACCTATATCTTACGTGATCTCAAGAGAACCGGAATACCCAAGCAATCTCCGTTTCTAAGCAAATCATCAACACAAGGATTCCACCTTGAAAGAGGCTCTCAAAAGAGGCTACAAATATGTCATCTAAAATCTCTTCTTAAAATGAAGGCAAACTAGATATTTATAGGCCATGGTTCTTTATTACACAATGGGCTCAAAAGTGACCTTAAAAGCTATTGGGCCCAAAAGTGACCCAAAGCCCAAAATAATGTCATGGGCATCCATGCTCTCTCGAAGGCCACGCTATCTTCCAAACACGTCGTGGCTCAATGCTCTCATGGAGGACATAATCAAATGTAGATTCTCTCACGCTCCAAGCTATCATCCACACACGTATTTATTCCCCTAAAACAACTAAATCTTGGATCCATAGATGTGATCCTTGAAGCATCGATCCCAAAGGAGTGGAGCCCATTGATCTTGTATCAACATGTGGATCAAGTAAGGCTTATAGGTACATTCTTGTCCTAGATGCTAATTAAAAATTCTTATTTTATAAAAGACTACGAACCTTACCTTGCTTATTCCCTTGTTCTATCTTTCTATTCCCGCTCCCGAGATCACAAGGTTGACAATTGATGTATTCTAAGGGTAGCTAATCCTTAAAATAGTTAAAACAAGAATAAACAAACAACCAATAATGATAAGAAAAATTAATGAACTTAATTCAAAATGAAGGTAATCATGAATGTGGCCTTAACCCCGGAAAAGGAGTTTTAGCCTTCAATGAAAATATTCACCATCCAATACCTTGGACTGATGATATAAACCATGAAGAAACTAAATTAAAGAATGACAAAACCTAAATAATGTGTAGAGAGAAGACTCCACTTCTCCAAAAATGTCCAAAAGTATGTAAAAATATGATATAACATGTATTTATAGTATAGGAGTAAGCCCAATCTGTGTTGGAGTTGAAAACCTTCAGTTATTGAGCCCGGGGGTGGGAGAGGCCTCACCTTGGATTGATCCCTGCTGTAGGCAAGGCATCACCTCCAAATCGCCCTACCTCTCTGGAATTTGTTGTTCAGAATTTTTCTAAGGCAAAGGGGGCATCGAAATGAGCCCGTGTCGCCTTCAAATCACAGTTAGGACCACCACACGCCTATTGGATACAATTTTGGGACTCTTATGAATCCATTGGTGTTTTTGCACATGTACATTGGCCACTACATCACTTCACATGCACCCGACACATTCCAGGGGTCCACAAGTGTGTCAATTTACGTATTGTGCCTTCGTTGATCCATTCCGAGCCTTTTTGAGTTGTTCCCACTTGATTTGAAGCTTGTATATCCTTTACATATCATAATAATCCATTTACCAAGCATCCTCTATCATTAAAAACAACAATTTAAAGATCAAAACAACACAACATCCAACACAACTAACTAGAAACACGAGCTAATCATAGGCTAATTTCACTTTGATCTTTAACTCATTGTTTTGACCCTTGGCTTGATCCAATTGACCCTTGAGCATTATCAACAAGTTTTTTCACATATAAATACATAATAATAACCTTAGGAACTCATTAAACACATTAGAACCCAACATGATAGACTAGACAAACACCTAGCTCAAGCTAGTAATGGTAGTTTTATGGGTTGAACTCTAAATGAATCTTTTAGATACAAACTTGTTTGGAACTTACTTTAAACATCATAAACACATGCTTTAAAACCTTGATACACGTTTATCTCATTATCAACCCATATAGCACATGAATCATCCTCAAAACAAGGCTAAAAAGGCTAGAATAGTGATTCTAGAATGCATAAATTAATACACCCAACATCAGGTATCCCAACATAAGGGAACCTTTGCCAAAGGCCATGGTTGAAAGGTTAATCGAAAGCCTTGGATGGGATCAAATAAATTCAAAGAAGAAAACGAGGGCAATGCGCCCAATTTTACAAATCTCAAAAAGTTTCTAACCTAGGTGCGTAATAACGCGGAGGATGAGACCAAGGGCAGTATGGACATCCGAGGTGAATTTCGAGCTATCCTTGAAAATATAGTCTAAAGCGTGTCTGGTAGTATGTTACAACATTATTGAGTTATCGGTATTGAAAACGTCCTTCGTTCCTATTTCTTTCTTTTTTTTCCAATATGCCGCTCCGCCAGCAAGGAGCGAAAGAACCAAGTTTTCTGTGGTATATTTCTCCACCATTAGAAGCAAATGAGATCTCTTCATCTGGCATGCAGAAAGACAATGCAGGAGTAGTAGTTTGAAGTTTGGTTTAGTGGGGTCAGTAGGTTTAGACTTGAAGAGAGATTATATGGACAGAAAGGATTCGCCTTGCCACCAGTGTTCCATGTCTCATGTGGTGATGAATATGAGCATTTACGACCACTTATTTTCATCAGAAAAAAAACAAAAGAAATAAGCATCTCTGATACTGATTGTAACATTCCTAGTTTTGTAACTCGAAAAGTTTTCCTATTTCACTGGTTGCTGATTTTAAGCTTGAGTAACCTGTCCATTTTTTTAAACACCAATATTTATAGTCATATTGTCAGTTGCATTTGTTTCTTAACCGTCTGCAGTTTAATCTTCGTTTCTCCATTTATTTACTTGTGCAATTAACCGCTTAAATTGTTCCCGTTGCAGGTTGCCAGCGTGACATTTGACTTGCTTTTGCTGTTGGTTCTAGGATCATACTTGATTACACTTTTCAGTTTTCCTTTTTATCACCACCAGGGTACGTATGTATTCTGGTTTACCTGATCCTGATTCGCTTATTTTCATATACAAATTTTAGCTGTTCCAAAATATGATCAATTTATAACAAAGACTTAAGAAACCTCCTAGATGTGTGTACCAATCAAAATATAAATACAAAGAAAAGAAAATGTAAACTCATCTAACCAATCTGATGGTATTATTTGGCAGGGTCTTGACGATCTTATTAGTCTATTCCGTCGCCCCCCATCACAGAAAGTAAAAACCGCTTGATTCCTGAAGCAGGACTTTTCGGCATCAGGTGCTTGTGAATCAAGAAGCAGGCGTTACTTTTTGTAATCTTAAGGAAGCTCATTTTCGGCAAGTTGTTATCAGTGGTTCAATGTATCGTCATGTAAACATTTAGCATTTCATGGAAAAGCTCCACATATTTTGCTATGGTAGGTTTCCCATAGTCATTTTTTTATTGAGATAAGAATGTCATTCTCGCAGCCGGCTTTTCTCATAGAATTATGAGTTCTAAACATGTAAACCAGCTGACGTAGGGCGTCAATTTTGGCAGATTGAATGTATTTAAGTTCCAAGAAGATGCAGGGTTCTTTTGTTTTAGAGATTTTTTTCAAAAGCCTGTAAGTTGATGTTGATTTTGTTGGGTTCATAGAAGTGTGAATGAGAAATGGAGAAGAAATGGTAGAGGAAAAGGAGACACTCAAATTGGAAAGTGTACTCCTAATTTGGAAAGTTTACTCTTTCTCCCACATTGGTGGAAGAAGAGAACTTTTTACTATTTATATTGTGAAACACTTACCTCACATGGCAAGTGAGGCAAGGAAATAGAGATGCCTTGCGTTGTCATTGCTCGCTCGGCTTGGCTTTGGATTTGGATTTGGAAAAATGATTGATCGATGAAATCTTTCTTTTTGGACAAATTTTATTTGACAAAATCATTTCTGAGTTTTAATCCTCCATTTAGATCTTTCTTTTTGGACAAATTTTATTTGACAAAATCTGAACAATGATGAAAAAGGCAGAAAATATTTCTGAGTTTTAATCCTCCATTTACATGCAGTAACAGTGATGCGATGCTACTATTTTACGTGAACAGTGATGCGTGAACAGTGACACAGAATAGTTGCACTGCTTCGGAATGTTGCATTGCTTCAGAACTGGTGTACTGTTTTCTGTTACTTAACTGAACTGATGCACTGGTTGAATAAACAGATGCAACCATTCAGCAAAAGACACACTGATTCATGGAAAGATATGACTGTTCAGGAAAGGATGCTATCTTTGATGAACAGACATGAATTTATAGCAAAGGTGCAATCTTTGGAGTGAACCATTGCCTTCTTTCTAAAGAGGCATCTTGTGGCTATAAATAACCTGGTTTTCATCCACAGGTTAGAGATAGAAAATACAGAAATTTTTCAGATTACAAAACATTCTTCTTATCTTAAAAAAAAATACTCTAAGTGTGATGGTTCAAACCATGAGTGTGTTCGAAAAATTTGCCTATTTAAGGTACCGCTATAGTCGGATTGAAGGCTATTTTATCCTGGGAGGAAGATTCCATAACCTCGGGTACAGTGAGGGGAATTATTCCTTAAGTAAAGTCCGTGAATTCGGACGACTTGGCCTTAATCATTTCTATTTCATCTTTATTTTCTGAAAAATAAATACTCCTCTTGGAAAAGTCTTTTTGATCTTATCTTGAGGGTATTTACTACTTCATTGTGTTCTTGTTCATACTTGAACTTGAGTTGAAGTTGTTGTTCTGTTATACAGATTCTACGTACCCATATTGTGGGAAATAACAATCTTAAGGAATAATCTCTTACAGAATCTGTATTGCTTGTTTTTGGAGATTAAAGCTTAGGCATTCTACTCCGCTTGAATTTAACTAGTGATTAGAAGACATAAAATCTTCATCACGAGTTAAGGTTCACTCAGTTGACGATTCGAAGTAATAAAAACTTTATCGTTAACTAGAAACAAGAAGAAGAGTTTAAAGTTATTTAACTTTATAAATAATATTCTGAAAAATACTAAGTTTTCTGTCTTGTGGTGACAGGAAAAAATGACAACTGAAAGTCATATGATCGATGCGACAACGTCTGTGGGGGAAAATAATATTGCCACATCAAGTCGCACAAATGCTCCGCCAACGATGGCACCGGCGGAGAAGCCCGAAAAATTTTCTGGCATATACTTCAAGCGGTGGCAACAAAAGATGTTCTTTTACCTTACTACTTTATGTCTACAACGGTTCACTAGCGAAGATGCTCCCGAGGTGCCCGAGGGAACCTCGGACAAGGACCGTTTCGTTATTGTAGAAGCTTGAAAACATTCGGATTTCCTTTGTAGGAACTATATTCTGAGTGGTCTCCAAGACGACCTCTATAATGTCTATAGTGGAACCAAGACATCAAAATAACTGTGGGGGGCACTTGAGCAGAAATATAAAATGAAGGATGTGGGAATTAAGAAATTCCTTGTTGCACGGTTCCTGGACTTCAAAATGATTGATAGCAAATCTGTTATCTCTAAAGTACAGGAGTTGCAAGTCATCATACATAATCTCCTAGCAGAAGGTATATTTTTGAAAAATACCGTATTTGAACAAATTAAAAATGTTCTTAATACTCACATAATTTGTTTTGTAGGTTTAATTGTGAATGATGCTTTCTAAGTAGCAGCGATAGTTGAGAAGCTACCACCTTTGTGGAAAGACTTCAAAAACTACTTAAAGCATAAACGCAAGGAGATGACCGTTGAAGATCTTATTGTCCGACTTCGTATTAAAGAGGACAATAAAGCTGTCAAAAGAAGGTCAAAGAGAAATTCTACAATGAATGGAGCACATATTGTAGAAGATGGCCAAAACAACTCGAAGAAAAGAAAGAAAGTTGAACATGGAAGCAATCAACCCAAGAAAAATTTCAAGGGAAAATGCTTCAATTGTGGCAAAATTGGCCACGAGTCCACAAATTGTCGAGCCCCAAAGAAAGGAAAGAAAAAGGACCAAACGAATATGATTGAGTCCAACAAAGAATATGATGATTTGTGTGCTATGTTCACGGAATGCAATTTGGTGGGAAATCCACGCGAATGGTGGATGGATTCTGGTGCCACACGCCATGTTTGCGCAAACAAAGAGTTGTTCTCGTCATTTGCTCCAGCTCAAGCAGAAGAAATGCTTTACATGGCCAACTTCGCTACTGTTAAGGTGGAGGGAATAGGAAAAATTTGCCTAAAGATGACTTCCGGCAAGGTCTTGACATTGAACAATGTGCTATATGTTCCGGAGTTACGTAGGAACCTAATTTCTGTTTCACTCCTAGATAAGAATGGATTCAAATATGTAACCGTTTCTGAAAAAATTATAGTTAGCAAAGGAGAAATGTATGTAGGAAAAGGCTATCCACGAAGCGCCTTTATAAGATGAATGTAATAACTATTGAAATGAATAAAAGTTTGAATTCGTCTTATTTGCTTGAGTATTATGATTTATGGCATGAACGTTTAGGCCATGTTAATTACAAAACGTTATGAAAACTGATTAACTTAGAAGTTTTGCCAAACTTTGAGTGCAATAAATCAAAGTGTCAAACGTGTGTGGAATCGAAGTATGCAAAGCATCCTTATAAGTCCGTTGAAAGGAATTCCAATCCCTTAGACTTAATACACACTGACATTTGTGATATAACGTCAACACCATCTCGTGGTGGGAAAAAATATTTCATAACTTTTATTGACGATTGCACTAGATACTGTTATGTCTACTCGATAAATAGTAAGGATGAAGCAATAGATGCGTTTAGACAATATAAAACTGAAGTTGAAAATCAGTTAGACAAAAATATCAAAATGATAAGAAGTGATAGGGGCAGAGAATATGAATCTCCCTTTGCGCAAATATGTGTAGAGAATGGAATAATCCATCAAACTACGGCTCTGTATTCACCTCAATCTAATGGAATTGCGGAAAGAAAAAACCGAACTTTGAAGGAAATGATGAATTTCTTACTTATAAGTTCTGGTTTACCGCAAAACTTATGGGGGGAGGCTATCCTTACGGTCAATCGTATACTCAACAGAGTTCCCCATAGTAAGACACAATCAATTCCTTATGAAAAATGAAAAGGAAGAAAACCTAATTTGAAATATTTCAAAGTGTGGGGGTGTCTAGCGAAGGTTCAAGTTCCTATACCTAAAAGGGTTAAGATAGGACCTAAAACGGTGGAATGCGTGTTCATAGGATATGCTAAAAGTAGTAAAGTATGTTGATTTTTGGTTCATAAATCCGAACATCTGGATATTACTGAAAATACGGTAATTGAATCAGACAATGCTAAATTCTTTGAAAATATTTACCGGTATAAAATTAGATATGAACAGTTTAGAGGAGGATCTAAATAACCTCGAGAAGAACCAAGTGAGAATGTACATAATGAAGAAAATCCAAGATGCAATACACGTCAAAGAATGTTAACTTCGTTTGGATCGGATTTTGTAACATTTTTCTTAAAAAATGAGCCTCAAACATTTAAAGAAGCATTGTCTTCGTCAGACTCATCCTTTTGGAAAGAGGCAGTCAATAGTGAGATAGATTCAATCTTACGCAACCATACATGGGAATTGATTGACCTTCCTCACGAAAATAAATCTTTAGGTTCTAAATGGATCTTCAAAAGGAAAATAAAGGCGGATGGTACTACTGACAAATACAAGACAAGACTTGTAGTAAAAGACTTCAAACAGAAGGAAGACCTTGATTACTTTGATACATACTCGCCAATAACAAGGATAACCTCGATTCGAATGTTAATTGCCTTAGAGGCAGTATATGATCTTCAAATCCATCAAATGGATGTGAAAACCGCATTCCTAAATGGAGATTTGGAGGAAGAAATATACATGGAACAACATGAGGATTTTGTGGTTCCAGGAAAGAAAAATAAGGTGTGTAGACTTATTAAGTCGTTGTATGGACTAAAGCAAGCACCTAAATAATGTCATGAGAAGTTTGACCAAACTATGTTGGCAAACGGATTCAAAATAAATGAATGTGATAAATGTGTCTACATTAAAGACTCTCCAAATCACCAAGTCATTGTATGTTTATATATGGATGATATGTTGATCATCAGTAGAGATATTTCTGACATAAATGCAATAAAACGAATGCTCGAGAGCAAGTTTGATGTGAAGGACCTTGGAGTTGCAAATATGATCTTAGGTATAAGAATTAATCAAACTCTAAAAGGGTTAGCATTGTCACAGTCTCATTATATCAAAAAGGTACTTGACAAGTTCAAGTATATGGAATTCGGTATTGCCAAGACTTCATTGTATGCGAGCTTTGCACTTCGAAAGAATGAAGGTGAAAGTAACTTGCAATTAGAGTACGCAAGAGTATTGTGATGTTTAATGTATATAATGAACTGTAAACGACCAGACATAGCATACGCTATCAGTAAATTGAGTCGGTACACGAGTAATCCCAACAAAACCCACTGGATGGCAATGAAAAGAGTTTTGGGGTATCTTAAATACACTCAAAATTATGCTTTGCATTATAATAAATATCCTGCGGTACTTAAAGGATATAGTGATACAAATTGGATCACCGGATCAAACGAAGTAAAATCCACAAATGGATATGTATTTACTATCGGTGGAGGAGCAGTCTCTTGAAAATCATCCAAACAGACATGTATTGCTCGTTCTACAATGGAATCTGAATTTATCATATTAGATAAAGTCGGTGAAGAAGCAGAATGGCTCCAAAATTTCTTGGAAGATATTCTGTATTGGCCCAAGCCAGTGGCACCAGTATGTATACACTGTGATAGCCAAGCGGCAATAGGTAAGGCAGGGAGCATGATGTACAACGGTAAATCTCGTCGCATGCGATGAAGACATAATATCGTTAGAGAACTTCTCTCTAGTGGAATTATCACTGTAGACTATGTAAAGTCAAAGGATAATGTGTCGGATCCACTTACAAAAGGCCTATCTAGAGAAGGAGTAGAAAGGACATCCAAGGGAATGAGTTTAAGGCCTAGGACAAGTCAACATGAAGGTAACTCTACCTAGCAGACTGGAGATACCAAGAGCTAGGTTCAAAGAGGTCAAACAAAGTTGTGTCTGACAGGTTCAACATTGTCAATTACCCAACCTATTCTCATGATATAGACAATGGTTAGTAAACAAGGATAAGACTTAAGGCGAAAAATCTTTTAATGATTATCTAAATTTGACAAATTTGACCAAATAGTTTAATCTATAGGATTGAACGTTTATAAATCACCTATGTGTGGGAGAAATGGAAGCCACTTCAAAGAGAATTTTAGTAAAGGCCTATTCTCTAAGCTCTCATGAAAACCGGGACGTGTTCATGGCTGAAAAGAATAAAATCGTAAGAACCATAACGGTAAAAGGCTGGTTGTGTGACATGTGTTGTCTAGGTGTACATTAAAACTCGACGGTTCAAAGATATCAAATCTACCAATTGACCGAGTGCATCCGATGCATGTTCACTACGAAAAGTTCAAAGGGAAACCCACTTATCCAGATGCAATCAGTCTTTGCTTGATGATCACATACTTGTCCGTAAAAGTTTTACGAAAAAAAATAGTCATTCCCCATTCATGTAAGGGATTGTTGGGTTCATAGAAGCGTGAATGAGAAATGGAGAAGAAATGATGGAGGAAAAGGAGACACCCAAATTGGAAAGTGTACTCCTAATTTGGAAAGCTTACTCTTTCCCCTACATTGGTGGAAGAAGAGAACTTTTTAGTGTTTATATTGTGAAATACTTACTCCACATGGCAAGTGAGGCAAGGAAATAGAGATGCCTCGCGCCGTCGTCATTGTCGCTCGCTCGGCTAGGCTTCGGATTTAGATTTGGATTTGGATTTGAAAAAATGATCGATCGATGAGATCTTTCTTTTTGGTCAAATTTTATTTGACAAAATTTGAACAACGATGAAAAATGCAGGAAATATTTCTGAGTTTTAATCCTCCATTTACATGCAGTAACAGTGATGCGATGCTACTATTTTACGTGAACAGTGATGCGTGAACAATGACACAGAACAGTTGCACTGCTTTGGAAATGTTGCATTGCTTCAGAACTGGTGCACTGTTTTCTGTTACTTAACTGAACTGATGCACTGGTTGAATAAACAGACGCAATCATTCAGCAAAAGACACACTGATTCATGGAAAGATATGACTGTTCAGGAAAGGATGCAATCTTTGATGAACAAACATGAATTTATAGCAAAGGTGCAATCTTTGGAGTGAACCATTGCCTTCTTTATAAAGAGGCATCTTGTGGCTATAAATAACCTGGTTTTCATCCACAGGTTAGAGATAGAAAATACAGAAATTTTTCAGATTACAAAACATTCTTCTTGTCTTAAAAAAATACTCTAAGTGTGATGATTCAAACCGTGAGTGTGTTTGAAGAATCCGCCTATTTGAGGTACCGCTATAGTCGGATTGAAGGCCATTTTATCCTGGGAGGAAGATTCCATAACCTCGGGTACAGTGAGGGGAATTATTCCTTAAGGAAAGTCCGAATTCACGGACTTTCCTTAAGGAATAATT